>NW_022589732.1:21724916-21877902 GCF_004348235.1 Phoca vitulina | reverse complement strand
GCTGTGGCTAGGACTTCTAATACTATGTTGAATAGCAGTGGTGATAGCGGACATCCCTGCCACGTTCCTGACCTTAGGGGGAAAGCTCTCAGTTTTTCCCCATTTAGAATGATATTCGCTGTAGGTTTTTCATAGATGGCTTTTATGATATTGAGGTATGTCCCCTCTATCCCTATACTCTGAAGAGTTTTGATCAAGAAAGGATGCTGTACTTTGTCAAATGCTTTTTCTGCATGTATTGAGAGGATCATATGATTCTTGTTCTTTCTTTTGTTAATGTATTGTATCACGTTGATTGATTTGCAGATGTTGAACCAATCTTGCTGGCTTTTCTTGTTTTGAATGTCATAGAAAGATCATTATCTGATGTGTACTCTTTTGTTTCTAGGTTCTTTCACTCAGCATAATGCTGTTTCATGTATTCCTCATTTGTTTTCTTTTACTGCTGAACTCATTGTATGAATATACTATATATTATTTTTTAATCCATTCTCCTGTTCATGGACATGTAGATTGATTCCAAATTTGAGAAAATATCAACAATATGTGGACATTCTTATACCACTCTTTCTGTGAATATGTTTTCATTTCTTTTGGGAAAATTCCCAAAATGATACTGATGGATTATATAGTAAGCATATGTTAAGCTTATAAGAAACACGTTGTTTTTCAAAACATTTGGACCATTTTACTTTCCAAACAATAATACAAGAGCATATCAGTTGTTTCACATCTTTGCCAACAATTGGAATTGTCAGTTATGGCCATTCTGGTGAGTGTGTGGTGGTATCACATTATGGTTTATTTTACTTTCCTTGATGACTCCTTCAGTTGAACATCTTATCATGCACCTTTTAGAGAACCTTATTGGTGGTGTATAGGAATGCCACTGACTTCTGTGCATTGATTTTATATCCTGCCACTTTACTGAATTCCTGTATGAGTTCTGTATGAGTTGAAACCTTGTTCAAGGTTTTTTCTATTTTCATTGGATACTGGATATTTTTGTCTATATTGTAGGAATGTTTTATACACACGTGTATGCACACATACGCACACACATACTTAAACCTCACATAAACAAATAAGCATGCATGTACACACATATATACGAAATGGTATGATGGTGTGTGTGTGTCAGATATATGTATTGAGAATATTTTCTCCAAATCTCTGGTTTGCCTAATTTTTCTTAATGGTATCTTTGAAGAGACCATTTAATTTTAATAATGTTTAATTCATTGACTTTTCTTGGATATTTAGTCACTTTTGTCCATTCAAAAAATCATTACCTACTCCATGGTCACAAAAATATTCACCAATGTTTTTGTCTAAAATTTTCATTGTTTTAACTTTTATGTTTATTTAGATTGTAAATCTCAAATTACTTATTGTGTATGTTATGATGTACAGGTCAAGATTTTCTTTCATAAAGATATCTAGTAATTTCAGCATCATTCTTTAAAAAATAACTATCCTTTCCTCATGGAACTACTTTGGGAACTTTGTCAAAAATCAATTGGTTTTATTTGTGTGAATTTATTTCTCTAATTGGTCTATTATTCCATATTTTAATCCTTATTCCAACACAAGTCTGTCTTTAGCCTTTTCTTCTTTTACAAAATTAGTTTGAACTACTCTAAGGTCTTTGAATTTCCATATAAGCTTTAGAGTTATCTTGTAAATTTATTTAAAACCTGCTGGTGTTTTAATTAGGACTGTCTTGAATTATTTATTTATTAAGTTTCATTTATTCAAATAATCTCTACACTCAGTGTGGGGCTCGAACGCACAATCCTGAGATCAAGAGTCCTACATGCTCTTCTGACTGAGCCAGTCAGGCGCCCCTCTCTTGAATTTTTAAATCACTTTTCTTAACCTTTTTTTTTAATTATTACCCTCCAAACTCAAGGAGAAAAAAAAAATCTAAAGTCTCTCAAACAAGATAAATTATATAATAAAGAATATGATTCTATCAGGTAGGGTTTAGCTTTGGAAGGTAATAAGCCATTGTATGTGTAAGGGTTTTTTTTTACCCCCTAGGAAACAATTTTTGCCCTTTTGGTGGTGATACCGCCCCTGTTGAGAACACATGCTTTAGATCAATGTGAGGAGAACCTTAATAATACGCAGTCTTCAATTGCATGAACTTGATCTCTCTCTCCATTTATTTAGGCCTTCTTTAATTTCTCTGGCAATGTTTTCTGGCTTTCAGTGTACAGATATTTTACCTTTTTTGTTAAATTCATTTCTCAACAATAATTTTAGTTTTCTTATACTTTAAAAAAGTGGTATTTTTATTATATTTTCTATACAGTTAATCTTACAATATTGACATTGTAACTTGGAATTTCAGTGATAATTCTGGCAATTCCTTTGTGATGGGTTCCTTAGGACTTTAAATCTAAACCATCATGTGTCTAGGACTAGAGGCAATAGGCCTTCCAGTCTTTATGCAATACCCTTCTGGGGAGGGTTATAAAAATTTAAGTGAGGAACCACTTCATAGAGTTAAAAGTAATAGGCAAGTATTTGCATTTTTAGTTGCCTCTCCATATCAACTAGTATTGACTCTGCAGTCAAGAGCATGCCCATCGTTGTCTCTTCCCTCACAGGAAGCAAGATGTCTGACAGGATGGATGGACTGGTTTCCTGGATTGCAAAAGGTAGGATCACAATGGTTTTCCTTTATTACAGGGTGGCTGAGAAAAGAGGAGCTTTCCCAGCTGGCCTCCAAAAGAGAACACAACAGAAAGATTTGGCCAACGACTGCAAGTTTGTGTAAACAGTCTTTCTTTCAAATCTGCCTCTGAGAGGGTCCCTGGAGTATAAGTTTATCATTGAGGCTCCTAACCAGAGTTTCTCTGGGGGCTGACTGACTTTGATATCCCTAGAGGCATGTGAAAAATGGTGGTTCTGGCTAGCTAAGGTCAGGAGACATGAAAACATGCAATTACAGTGGAGTCACATTCTGTTTTCTCATCATCTTATGTTTGTGTATGGCTCTGTTAGCTTCAATATTGTGCAAACTTGATAATTAGTTCCTTGGAGATTTCCAGTACTGACTTGAATTAAATTGAGGAGAAAGTTTTCATCAAACATCATCAGATCTGGATATAGAGGAATGAAAGTGTAAAACAGTGTGAATAAAGGAATACAGAAGTAAGAGCACAAGAGACTGGAAATAGAGGGAGGTGGTGAAAGAGAGTATAAAAAAGGAAAGAAAGAGCTGAAAGGAAGTTCTAAGACATATCCTGAAAATCTATCGCATATCAGATATTTTTAGATATTTTTCCCTTTTCATAACTTTTTTTTAAACTTACAACAAATGTAATACATGCTCATTTTTAGCAGGCTTATAAATTACAGCATTTGTCTTTATAATTGCAAAGATAAAAATTACCCCAAATCCCTGCTATACCATAATTAATATCATGTATTGCTTTTCACTGTTTCTTTGGCATCTCTCTTACCTACCTATCTACCTATCTATTGATCTATAGATCAACCTATCACAATTTAGACCAGAAAGAGTAAGTTATTCTGTATCTTAGATTTTCTTTAATATTATACATTTTAAGCAACTTTACTGAGGTATAATTTATATTTTAAAAAACTGGAGCACCTGGGTGGCTCAGTCAGTTAAGCAACCGACTCTTGATTTCAGCTCAGGTCATGATCTCAGAGTTGTAAGATCATGCCTGGCATCTGGCTCCACGCTCAACATGCAGTCTGTTTGGGATTCCCTCTCCCTTTCCCTCTGCCCCTCTCTCTGCTCACATGCACGTGCATGCTCTCTCTTAATTAATTAATTAAATTTAAAAAAACAATCCATTGAAAATGACAGTTTGAGAAAGAATAAATTTATGCACATGTCAAGCTAGCGCCATTCAAGATATAGAGCATTTTCTTCTAGAAAGTTCCCTTATGGCTTTTACATGTAATCATCCCTAACTCTTGCTTCAGGCAACTACTGATTTTTAGCTATATATTAGTTTTGTACATCAACTATACATTAGTGTTATGTTAGTTTTGCAGGTTCTACTATTTCATATAAATCAAACCATATATTAAGTACTCTTTTATGTCTAGTTTCTTTTGTTCTGGTTGTGTTTTTGAGGTTTATTCATGTTTCCTTGTGTGTGTGTTCATTCTTTTTACTGTAGAGTAAGTAATATTTAATTGTATGGATATACTACCATTTCATTATCCATTCCTCTGCTGGTGGTTCGACTTAGGACTATTATGAATAAAATATTACATTTTCCATCATTAAATATGATATTATCTATAGGTATTTTGTAGATATCTTTACTAATTTGAGGAAGATGCCTTCTATTTCTAGTTTGCTCGAAGTTTTTTCTTTTTTATCCCTTTCTTACATTTTTTTTTTACCATGAATGAATGTTAGATTTTTCCAACTTTTTTTCTGTCTCTATTGAGATGATTGAGATGTGATGAGGATCATGCATTTTTTCCTCTTATACAGTTTAATGTAGCAAATCATATTTGATTTCCAAATGTTGAACCAACCTTGCATTACAGGGATATCTGTACTTGATAATTTTGAATTATTCTTTGTATGTAAGTCTGGATTTCATTTGCTAGTTTTTGTTCTGGAGTTTTGAATTGATGATCCTGACTAATACTGTCTACAATTTAAAATTTCCAGAAATTCTTTGTCAGCTTTTGGCATTAGTGTTGTACTGCCTTCATAAAATGATTAGGAAAGCATTCTCCCTTTCTCTATTTTTGAAAATGTTTGAGTAAAACTGACGTTATAATTTCTTTCAATGTGTAACAGAATTAACCAGTAAACCATCTGGGTCTAGAGTTTTCTTTGTGAGTTTTTTTCTATGGTTTCTTTAGTAGATATAGAGCTCTTCTGATTTTCTATTGCTTTTTATGTTATTTTTGGTAAGTTGCCTTTTTTAAGGAATTTGTTTCATTTTATAAAATTTTCATTTCAAATTTTTATATAACATTCTTTAATATCCTCTTAAGACATTTATAGGACCTCTAGTAATATTCCTCTTTTTATTTTATCTTATTTATTACTTATTTATTTATTTATTTGAGAGCATGGGTTGAGGGGGGCCAGTGCAGAGGGAGAGGGAGAGAGAAAATCTTAAGCAGGCTCCAGGCTCAGCACAGAGCCCAACTTGGGGCTCCATCTCATGACCCTGAGATCATAACCTGAGCCAAAATCAAGAGTCAGACGCTTAACCGACTGAGCCACCCAGGCACCCCTTACTCTTTTTATTTTTGATACTGGTACTTTGTATTTTTTCTCTTTCATTTTCTTGATTATTTCTCCTAGATTTTGATCAATATTATTAATCTTTTAAAATTGTGGACTCTGATTTTTTTCTTTTGCTTGTCTGTTTTCTATTTCATCAGTCTGTACTCTGAGCATTATTAATTCTTCCCTTTTTAAATCTTAGTTTTAATTTATTTATTTTTCCTCTTAGTCTTTTAATGGAGAAACCTAAATTACTGATTTTAAATCTAAAAATTTAATATAATATTTAAAAATAGGATTTGCTTTCGTTCATCAAATTAATTTTGAGATGCCATCTTTTCATTACCATTTAAGGATTTTTCTAAACATCATTGTAATTTATTTTATCATTGTAATTTATTCTATGAGAACTTGTTTTCATATCAGTATTAATAAATTTCTCAATATTTTGTGATTTTATATATGTTTATTATTAATGGTTTCTAATGAAATTTTATTAGGGTCAGAAAACATTGTCTGCTAGTAGGTGTATACAGAATTAGGATTGTTGCATCTTTTAGATTCTTTGTACTCTTTTTCACTATGAAATTTTTCTTTATTTCCTGTTTTTCTCTTTGCTTTGAAGTCTGATTGTCTGAGATTGACACAGCATACCAGCTTTCTTAGGCATACTGTTTACATATAATATCTTTTTTATTCTCCTGCTTTCAAATGCTTTGTCTTTAATTTTGAAGTTGGGTCTTTGTAGACAGCAAATATTGGGTCTTACTTTTTCATTACTGTGGTTTTGTTAACATTTACATGTAAATGTTACATCTAGTCAACATTTACAATAACATCTACATGTAATTATGGTTGAGTTTATGTCTACCATCTTTCTTTGTGTGTCCCCTGTGCCCTTTTTGTGTTTGTTTCTCTGTTGTTCCTTTCCTGACTTATTTTAGGTTAATTGAATATTTGTAGTATTCTCTTTTAATTTCTTTATTGGGTTCTTAGCCTTAACAATTTTTATGGGTTTTTTAATAGCTTCTCTAGAGCTAAAAATATGCATTCTTAACTTATTAATGTCTATTTAGAATCAATACTGTACCAATTAATGCGTGACTCTTCACACTTTTTACACCAACTTTTTCCATTTCTCACTTTATATTTGACAAGTCCTACTTCCCAGATACAATAATTTTACTGTATTATATTTGCATTTGTTCACTCTCATTTATTTATATTATTGTTGTCATATCTCTTCTATATATATTATAATCCCTACCTTAAAGTGTTATTATTTTTTTTACACAGTGAATGGTTCTTTAAGAAAATTAAGACATAAAAATATTCTATATTTGTACTCTTATTTACCATTTTTTTATTGTCTTTGTTACCTCTTATGTGTCAAAATTTCCATCTGGTATCATTCACCTTAAACCTGGGAAATATCCTTTCGAATTTCTTATAACCTAGATTTGCTGGTACTTATCTAAAAATAGCTGTTATCAAAACATAGCTTTATTTCATCCTCCCTTTTTGAAGGATATTTTCAGTAGAGAACTGTTTATTCTTTTAGCACTTGAAAATTGTTCCAATGTCTTTTGGCTTCCATTATTTGTGATGAGAAGCCAGCATTTATTCTTATTACTGATCTCTGTATATAACATATTGTTTCCCACTGAATCCTGTCAAGATTTTCTCTTTGTATTTGGTTGTAACCACTGTGACTCTGATGTGACTCTATGTTGGGTTTTGTGCATTTATCCTTCTTGATGTATCCTGAGATTCTTGGATATATAAATAAATGTTTTCCATCAAAGTTAGGAGTTTTCAGCCATTATTTCTTCAAATCTTCTTCTACTTCATTCTCCCCCACCCCCCCTTTTTTTTTAAATTCTAGAAGTCTTATTACAGACATGTTAGACCGTTTGATGTTGTACTTCAGTTTCCTGATAAACTCTGTTCATCTTTTTTCAATTATTTTATTCTCTGTTTTTCAGATTGAATCATTCTATCCTTGAGTTTGATTTACTATTTCTTTATCCATATCAAATCAGCTCTTAAGGCCATTCAGAGAAATTTTTAGTTCTATAATTTCCATTAGTTCTATAAATTATATGTATGTATGTAGTTTTTAAAACATTTTTGTATATATGCATAGTTTTCTTTTTTGTGGAGTCTCTATTCATCATTAAATTTTGAATATATTCTCAGGGCATCTGGGTGGCTTAGTTGGTTGGGCGACTGACTTTTGATTTTGAGTCAGGTCATGGTCTCTCAGGGTCATGGGATTGAGTCCCACATTTGGCTCTGCACACAGTGTGGAGTCTGCTTGTCCCACTCCCTCTGCTCCTTTCCCGCTTGTGCTCTTCTCTCTCTCTCTCAAATAAACAAACAAACAAACAAAATCTTTAAATATATTCTTTTTGTTCCTTGACCATATCTTCCTTTAGTTCTTTCAGTAGATTTATTATAGCTGCTTAAACATTTTTTTTTATTTTTTTGCATTTTATTTATTTTTTCATCATGATTAGTGTACTCTTTAATCCACATCCCCTATTCCCCCATCTTCCCATCCACTTCCCTTGTGGTAAACATCAGGTTGTCCTCTATGGTTAAGAATTTGTTTTTTGGTTTGTCTTTCTCTCTTTTTTTTTTCTTTGTTTGTTTTGTTTCTTAAATTCCATATATGAGTGAGATCATATGGTATTTGTTTTTCTCTGACTGACTTATTTTGCTCAACATTATACTCTCTAGCTCTATCCAAGTTGTTGCAAATGGCAAGATTTCATTCTTTTTTATGGCTGAATAATATTCTGTTGTGTATATATACCATATCTTATTTATTCATTCATCTATCAATGGACTTGGGCTGCTTCCTAGTTTGGCTATTGTAAATAATGCTGTAAACATAGGTGTGCATGTATCCCTTTGAAGTAGTTTTTCTGTATTTTGGGGGTAAATACCCAGTAGTGTGATTCCTGGATCTTAGGGTACTTCTATTTTTAACTTTTTGAGCAACTTCCATATTGTTTTCAACAATGACTGCACCAATTTGCATTCCCACCAACAGTGCAAGAGGATTCCTTTTTCAGAGAGATTACTGCCTGAGCTCTCTTCAAGGATTTTTATAGTTTCTGGTCTCACATATAGGTCCTTAATGCATTTTCAGTTTATTTTTGTGTATGGTGTCAGAAAGTGGTCTAGTTTCATTCTTTTGTATGTGGCTATCCATTTTCTCAACACTATTTGTTGTAAAGACTGTCTTTGTTCCATTGTATATTCATTCCTCCTTTGTCAAAGATTAATTGACCGTATAATTATAGGTTTATTTTTGGGTTTTCTGTTCTGTTGATCTATGTGTCTGTTTTTATGACTGTACTATGCTGTTTTAACTATTACCACTTTGTAATATAACTTGAAATCTGACTTGGGATACCTCCAGTTTTGTTTTTCTTTTTCAATATTGCTTTGGCTCTTAATGGTCTTTTGTGTTTCCATACAAATTTTGGGGTTGGTTGTTCTAGTTCTGTGAAAAATGCTGTTGGTATTTTGATAGGGATTGCATTAAATCTGTAGATTGCTTTGGGTAGTTTAGACATTTTAATAATATTTGTTCTTCCAACCCATAAGCATGGCATGTCTTTCCATTTCTTTGCATTGTCTTGAATTTATTTCATCAGTGTTTTATAGTTTGCAGGGTATGGTCTTTCATCTCTTTGGTTAGATTTATTCCTAGGTATCTTATTGTTTCTGGTGCAACTATAAATGGTATTGTTTTCTCAGTTTCACTTTCTGCTGTTTCATTATTAATATATAGGAATGCAACAGATTTCTGTACACTGATTTTGTATCCTGTGACTTTACTAAATTCATTTATCAGTTCTAGTAGTTTTTTGTGTGTGTGTGGAGTCTTTTGGGTTTTCTATATATAGTATCATGCCATCTGCAAATAGTGAAAGTTCTACTTCTTCCTTACCAATTTGGATGCCTTTTATTTCTTTATGTTGTCTAATTGCTGTGGCTAGGACTTCCAGTACTATGTTGAATAACAGTGGTGAGAGTAGATATCCTTGTCTTGTTCCTGACTTTGTGAGAAAAGCTCTCAGTTTTTCACCATTGAGTATGATATTGGCTGTAAGTTTTTTATATAAGGACTTTGTTATGTTGAGATATGTACCCTCCAGACCTACTTTGCAGAGGGTTTTTATCATGAATGGATGTTGTACTTTGTCAAATGCTTTTTCCTCATCTATTAAAATGATCATATGGTTCTTATTCTTTCTCTAATTGACATGACATATCATGTTGATTGTTTTGCAAATATTAAAATACTTTTGCATCCCAGGAATAAATCCCACTTTATCATGATACATTATTTTTAAAAATATATTGTTGGAATCAGTTTGCTAATATTTTGTTGAGGCTTTTTGCATCTATATTCATGAGAGATATTGGTCTGTAGTTCTCTTTTTTTGTGGTGTCTTTATCTGGCTTTGGTATCAGGGTGATACTGGCCCATAGAATGAATTTGGAAGTTTTCCTTTTTCTTTAATTTTTTGGAATAGTTTGAGAAAAATGAGTATGAGCTATTTTTAAAATATTTGGTAGAATTCACCTGTGAGGACATCTGGTCCTAGATTTTGTTTTTTGGGGGGAGTTTTTAAATTACTGATTCAACTTCATTGCTGGTGATTGGCCAATTCAAATTTTCTATTTCTTCCTGCTTTAGTTTTGGTAGGTTATATGTTTCTAGGAATTTACCTATTTCTTCTAAGTTGTCCAGTATGTTGACATATAGGTTTTCATAATATTCTCTTACAACTGTTTGTATTTCTAAGCTGTTGGTTGTTATTTCTCCTCTTTCGTTAGTACCTTTATTTATCTGGGAACTCTCTCTTTTTTAAAATGAGTTCTATTAGAGGTTTATTAATTTTGTTGATCTTTTCAAAGAACCAGCTCCTCATTTCATTGATCTATTTTTTTTTTTTTAGTTTCTTTATTATTTATTTCTGCTCTAAATTTATTTCCTTCCTTTTGCTGGGTTTGGCTTTTGTTTGTTCTTCTTTTTCTAGCTCCTTTAGGTGTAAGGTTAGGTTGTTTATTTGAGATTTTTCTTGCTTCCTGAGGTAGGCTTGTATTGCTATAAGCTTTCCTCTTAGAAACACTTTTGCTGCATCCCAAAGATTTTGAACTGTTGTGTTTTCATTTTTATTTGTCTCCATGTATTTTTTTATCTCCTCTTTGATTTCCTGGTTGATCCATTCATTATTTAGTAGCATGTTATTTAACCTCCATGTAGTTGTGCTCTTCCCAGATTTTTTCTTGTGGCTTATTTCTAGTTTTATAGCATTGTGGTCAGAAAAGATGCATAGTATGACATTGGTCTTTTTGAATTTGTTGAGACTTGTTTTGTGACCTAATATGTGATCTAGTCTGGAAAATGTTCTTTTTGCACTTAAAAAGAATGTGTATTCTGCTGTTTTAGGATAGAATGTTCTGAAGATGTCTGTTAAATCCATTTGGTCCAGTGTGTCATTGAAAGCTGCTGTTTCTTTGTTGATTTTCTGTTTGGGTATCTGTCCATCGATGTAAGTAGGATTTAAAGTCCCCTACTATTATTGTATTATGATTAACTATTTATTTTATGTTTGCTATTAATTGTTGTATGTATTTGGGTGCTCCCATGTTGGGTGCATAAATATTTACAATTGTTACATTCTCTATCATGATTATATAGTGTCCTTCTTTGTCTCTTGTTATAACCTTTGTTTGAAAGTCTATTTTGTCTGACATAAGTTTTGCTACCCTGGCTTTCTTTTGGCATCCATTTGCATGGTAAATATTTCTCCACCCCCTCACTTTCAATCTTCTGGTATCTTTCAGTCTGAAATGAGTGTCTACAAGAGATGGACTTCTTAAACATTTTTGTTTGCTGATCTTATACCTAGTCATTTAAAGTTGGTTTCTATTGTATACATTCTTCATTGACTAAATTTTTCTAGATTTTTTTCCCCTGTCGTATATATAAATCACATAGGAGACATTGATCCCAATTCATTATAGAGACTAAGGATTATGTTATCTTTCTTTGAAGGTTCTTGGTTTTTGTTCTGGTAGACAATTCAGTTTACTAGCTGATCACCTTAACTTTGTATAAGGTGGGTTTTGCTCTTTGTTAAAACAGATCTATAGAAAGCCAAACTTATTTTCTGAGTTTATCTAACTTCACAAATTCAACTTCCAAACTCTATTTCCCCAATTACTCTTGTCAGGGCCTGGCTTAGACTTCATTAGGTCTACAGTAGACTTTATTTTGGACATTGTTCTTACTTTCAGGTATGACTTTTCTGGTGTCTCAGGTGGATGCCTATAATGTTAATGAGGACTCTGCTCTGGCTAGGCTGCACCTCTAGTATCTCCCAGTACTACCCAACTTATCCTTTCTCTGATACATTTGCAACCTCCCACCTTTTGGCATGCACAGCCCATCCCTTGGACACGGAGTCACAGTGTCCCAGTGACCCATCCTTCATAGTCCTATTCCCTGCTTCACCCCTGATCTCTGCCTCTTCCGCGCACTGTATTAGGTAGGAAAATGTCCTCAGGCTGAGAACCAGGGTACTCATGGGGCTCAGCTCATGAGTCTGCCTTTGCTCAGGATTGAATTTCTACACCGCCTTTTGTCCAATGCCTGCAAGTGGTTGTGCCATCTATTTTTTGCCTGGGTTTATTTGTTTGTCATTGTTTAGTGTGGTACCAGTTATTCCAGTCTGAAGCAGAAATCATATTTTATTTTGAATATAAAAATTATTATACTTGCATTAATCAGGGTTCTCCAGGGAAACAGAATGAATGGGGGGGGGTTGTTGGGGGAATTAGTTCATGTGATTGTGGGGGCTGGTAAGACCTAAATCTGTAGGACAATCCTGAAGGCTAGAAATTCAGGTAAGAGTTAATGTTATAGTCGTTAGTCAGAAATCTGAAGGGCAGGCCAAGCAGGCTGAAAATTCAGGGAAAGTTTTTATACTGCAGTCTTGAGGCCAAATTTCTTCTTTGGGAAACCTCAGTCTTTTAAGACTTTCAAATGATTGGATGTGGCCCACCCACATTATGGAAATTAATCTGCTTTATTCAAGTCTACTCATATAAATGTTAATCACATCTAAAAAATACCTTCAGGGGCACCTAAGTGGGCCATTTGGTTAAGTGTCTGACTTGTTTTCGACTCAGGTCATGATCTTAGGGTTGTGAGATCAAGCCCCATGTTGGGTTCTGTGCTGGGCTCTGTGGTGGGCATGGAGCCTGCTTAAGAATCTCTCTACTCCTGAAACTAATATTATGTTAACTAACTAGTATTTAAATAAAAACTTGAAACAAATAAACAAAAGAATCTCTCTCCCTCTCAAATAAATAAATAAATAAAATATAAAAATAAACAAAAATAAAAATAAAAAACACCTTCATAGTAACATCTAGACTGGAGTGTGGCCAAACAACTGAGCACCATAGCCTAGCCAAGTTGACATATAAATTAACTATCACAATACCCACAATTCTAATTTAGCCTCAATATGTGATCCTCTGTTGCCTAAAAGTTATTAATACTCAGTTCTCATAATTTTATTTCCTTCTTTTCACTATTTCATAAAGAATATACTTGTTCATATGTCTTCATCTGAACATTGATTATTTCCTTCGATTGAGTACAATAATCACAAGTATTAGGTTGAATAATTGAAAGACATTAATATATCTCACCATTTGGTCCTCTGAGGAGTTTAACATTTTATATTATCACTATAAATATATGAGAGTGTCAGTATCCTCCTATGATGGAAAATTCTGATTTTTTAAAAAATATTTTTATTTGGTGGGGGAAGTTATAAATTGTTAATGTTTGCATTTGCTGAAATATAATTACAAATAAGTTTTAAAAAGCTTAATATTATTTTATTACCAATTTGTAATTATTGTTTTGCATATTTACATTGAACTTGTCAGTCTTATTGTAGGTTTGTAATGGGTAGTTTTCTAGTTTAGATGAATATTCTTTGTCATCTGCCATTTGCAATCTCCCACTTTGTTAGTTGCTATTTATTTTTCTTTTAACTAGACTATGCAGAAAGCTTTAAAAGAGCAACCTAATTTCTAGTACAGTGAAGTTAGCAATTTCTCAGATCTCTGATTTATAGAGAATATCTATTCTTTCTGTTTTTTATGCAATATTGCACAGGCAGTATTCCATGTAGAAGAATATTTTTTGATTAATCAAAAGATTCTTATTTAAAAAAAAGATTCCTAGTACTAACTGCCATTTTTCCGCCAGTTTTTATATTACTTACAGAATTGTTTAAAAGCCTTTCCTTCAAGTTTTTCCCTAACTCCACAATAAGTCACATAACTTGTAAAAGAATGCCTGTGCAAAACCTTAGAAGTCTCTAAATTTTTCCCAGAGTACCTCATTGGACACATCCTCTATATTTTAATATGTAGTTTTCTTAGAGTCATTATTTTGAAAATAATAATTGCAGTTTGGATTCTTAACTCAGGAGAAAATACAAGGGCTGAGAGTTTTTATTTTGCTTTTATTCCTTTTGTATTTTACTTCTAATTCAATGTCACTATCCTTAGAGAGAATGGTCTCTACTGTTTTGCCTTTGTATATTTAATGGAGTCTGAACAATAGGAAAGAATTTGTGTAGGAGCAAGAACAATGTTGGAGAGAGCAGAATTTGCCTGTGAGAATGCTTCTTTCTCTTATTTGTTTTTGTTTCAAAATCTTAAACCTGCTTTGGAGATTACATTGAATAACCAGGTGTGATTCAGGACAGAGTGTCTGTAAGGAGGTTGGAAGAGACATGGAGAGAGATTCCTCTGGATGAAAGAGGTAATTGGAGCCTGGGAGAAAGGGGAAAGAGAGGTCTCTGGATTCCTCAAGCAAGGGGAAGTATATCCGGCTGTCTGTCTGATGCTGAAAAAGATAAAAAGACCTAAAGAAGAGGATAACTGTGAGTTTTCTGGCTTTGACTAAAGAGCCTCTTGCCTCAAGCAGAGAACCTATAGGCTTCAATGAAAAATTAGAACTAGGGAAATTTTACATCTCATGGTTGCTGGGCCTACTGATGCCTCAGGACCAGAGAAGTCTTCTCAATTTAGTGAGGATAGGTAAGCTCCCAAAATATCATATCCTAAGAGCCAGAAGCCCAGTGGGAGTCAGAGGTTGAATGTGTTATTCACCATGCAGGCTAGGGCCAGGGATCACAGCTAGTTAATTTGCTGAAACTGGGTTAATATTTTTTGAAAATCTGAAGCTATGCACTGAAATTTATAACCATTATTATAATTTAATAAACCTGTTCTTTCATATTCTTGTCAATTTTGTTAAGCCTTGATATATTGAAGATTTGGAATAATGAATTAAATTCTACCATTTTAATGGTATTTTTGTTCATCTCTTTTTTTCAGCAATTTTGTTTTTTATCTTGTTTTGTCCTTTGCTATTATCTTACTTGTCAAATTAAAGACTGTGGCTACAATGTCTTCACTGTGGATTTTACATTTTACTACATTTACATTACTACATTACAAATATAAAATAACTTATCTTTTGTAATGCCTTAAACCCTCTTTGTTTGTTCTTTCCTGTCCTATATCTGTTTTTGATTACCTAATATGTCTGCACAATTGTTTTTCTAAGGTAATCATCTTAAGTGTATCATATAAACAACATAAAATAAATGTTTCTCATGCAAAGATTGTCTTCATCTTAGAAAATTTACTCATTTTGATTGGTCATATTAATGGACCCATTTAGTTTTTAGTCTTAAAAATATTATTCTCTGTGTCAGAAGTCTGCAATCTATACCCTGTGGACCAAATGTGACCCGGCTCCTGTTTCTGTATGAGCTAGAATGTTTTTACATTTTTTAATAGTTAGAAAAAGAAAGGAAAAAGAAAAATATGTGAGAATGTGGCACACAAGACTTAAAATATCTACCATCTGGTACTTTACAAAAAAGTTTGCTGACCCCTGCTCTGTTTTATTTCAAAACACACTTTTAGCAGATGCTGTCCCAGCCCACTCATGTTCTCTCTGTGCTTATCCAATGCTGGTACATGTGGTTCTTTGGCTTAGAGAGGGGGGTTCCATTCTCCATGCCCAGTGGCTGGGGCAGGCTCTATATGCTAAGGCAAGAATGTCCCCTGGCCGCGGTCCTCACAAATGCATAAACATCCATCCCCTTGCTTCTCAGGTGGGAGAGCTCTAAGGATGCATTCTACACCAGAGTCCCCAAGATGATCAAGCTCCACTGACCACAGCAGTGACATGCTTGATACGACATACTTTATGGCTTCCTTTTTCCCTGTCTCACTCCCCTGCTCCCTCTCAGTGTTTCCTGATATTATCTCTCAAATAAACTACTTACACTCAATTCGTGTGTCATTGCCTAAAATAGTCTTTAGAATGCTATCTTCTATTTTTCTGCTTCCTTGAATTTTACCCAGTTCCTTAATTTCATACATAATGCATTCCTGAAAACATGTTCAAGTTAAATATGTATAATTTGAGAAGATAGACTTACATTCTAGAAGTTCTCAGAGAGCCAAATATATCATTGAAAATTCCTCCTGACATTAGCCTTTAGTCATTAATTCAAAAGCATATTTTAAATATTCTGTAACTAATTTCTAAATTTTAGACTTATTTTTCTTCACAATTTCTCACAGTTGACTATGTTTATCTAATCATTAATTGAGGCTGAAAACTCATCTCTTTAAACACAATAGTTCTATTTTTGCCTGAGTTTTATTCTAAATATTTGAGCTGCCTATGACTAGGTAACTTTATTTCTTTCTCTTTCTACTTTCTAAATTAAAATACCCAGGTCCAAATGAAAACAGTTCCTCAAAGAACTGAAAAAAGGCTATTCTTCAGATAAAGACAACAGGGCTGCAGCTAAAATGCATGTTCGGCAAACACAATTTCGTCCTTGAAATATTTCAATGTTTTTATCATCAGATGAAGAATGAAAACCGTAACTGCCTTGAGAACGGTATTTCAGAGAAAACAGTGCATTAACTTTCTAAAGAATACTATACATAAAAGTTAAATATTTTTTTAAAAAATCAAGAACCTCCCCACCCCCCTGACTAACCTTTTTTTGTTTCCTCCAGGTGCCCTTATAGTTTTGTGCTGCAGTAGCTTTTTGTAATTTGGTAATTTTTTTGCTCTGTTTATTCTTGTAGATGGAGACATTTATTTACCTAGTGTTTATTTAGGACAGTAGTTCTCAACCATGACTACCCAGTGGAGTCCAGCGTGCTTTAAAGGCAGTACAGAGGCCTGGGTCTCACCTGCAGAGGTTCTGATTTAATTGGACTGGGATAAGGCCTGGGCTTTGGGAATTTTGAAAACTTGCCAGGTGATTTTAATGTGCAGCTAAAGCTAAACCACAGGTAGAATCATCTAGGAGTTGAGGTGGATTCTCTTGGACTTTGATCTGTTCTTGTTTGACTCTTTCACATTATGAGAAAGAAGAAAAAAGGATGTATATAAACGCATAGTGTAGTCTCAATAGGGGGCTCTGTTTCTTTTCTAAAGAGTTTCTTTCTCTGGTGCTTTATTTTGAAAGCAGGAAGTTGCATGTTCCTAGCTCTTCGCCAGTGTGGCCAGGTGCTCACCTACTGTCACTTTGTCTTCCAGTAGGATGTGATGAGCCACCAGCTCATTGCTTGGCACGGCCGCCCAAAGCACGAGGAAACCAGGGGCCTTCTGTTGTCACTGCTGTCGCATAGGAATTGACCCCAAGTCTAGACAGAGCTCAGATAGTTGTATTTTTTTAAGTTCTTCGCCTGTTGAAGTCTACCATCAGCGCCCCCCTCATTCCTCCTTACTATCAGGCATCTCTTCTAGACTGCAAAGTACAAGTTTTACCAGGCTCATATCTACTTCATTCTTTGATCATCTGAGGTAGAGGTGAGTCCAAACTTTCCCTTTTGGAAAAGCTGAAGGCAAGCATTCCACCGGAAGGGTACTAGCGTTCCTTTCTTGTGTCTTCTTGTGTACAGCAAGCATGGTGTTGTTATTAACCTCAAGTGTTGATTTGGGGCTGCTTTAGCGAAGCTGCTCGAGACTGTCATTATGGCTTTAGGGAAAGTTGCAGAACATTCTTCACTTTAATCTGCTTGCACTTTTTAGTCAACATTGTTTAAGTTTGTGGTACATGGCCGCTAAGATTTTCTTGTCTCTAATGCCAGCGAAGCCTCCTCTCCTTCACTCCCATCTTGTTCACTTCAATAGCAATCTAGGAGTCAGAAAATAAGTGTGCTTGCTCTCACAAAGTCTAAGAAAAATGTGATTAGTGATTTTTGATGGAGCGGTTTGGGTGGTCAGAGTGTTCTAGCGGAATGTGGTATGTTGCCACTGAAGCCAGAAGTCCTGGGTTCGTTCCAAGGAGATGGGCTCTTCTAAGATCCCAGGAGCTTCCAATGGTGGCAGCCTTGCCAGGTTACATAACATGTACAGTGTCAGAGATGGAACTTCTGCTCCCATCCCCCACCATCACGTGGTCCTAATTATTTCATGCAGCAGATGCCACCCTTTCTACCTTCATTGGGCATCTTAACTAAGCAAGCTAGGCTCATCATAATAATTCACCTGATAGGCACAGTTGGTTGGCGCATGGACGGTCTAAGCAGGACCAATCAGAAACTGCCCAAGACATGTAAGGCAGAGCCTCAATCCCAGTCTCTTTAGCAATGAAACTTGGAAATATGAGACATAGGAGTTACCAGTGGCCCTACTGCCTGCTCTGGGGTGGGTCCAGTTGATGATTAATGCCGTCAAGCCAAGAGAAGGGAGGAGACTCAGGGAATGTCCTGAGAATGTTCAGGTTTCTGAGGCCCAGCCACCAAATTATATCCAGATTTCCATCTCTTGGATAGCAAGTCAATTCCCTTTTGCCAAAAATGGTTTGAGTTGGGTTTATGTCACATCCACCCAGAGTCCAAAGTAATAAGGGCATTCAAGTCATAATCAGAAGATCTAAGTTTGAGACATGCCTCCCACCCTGGGGATTTATATAGAGGCATTCCTGCAGAATGATAATAATAATACCAACACATTAGAGAAAATTCTTGCCTTGATGTCTGGTATTAATTATAGAATATAATAGCATTCAGAAATTACTTACCTCCCCTCCCTTTTTCTCCTCATTCCTCTCCACTCACCAGCTAAAAAGACAGCAAAAAGAGATCCCAGACACACCAACCAAGGTGCCTATTTTTACCTTTGGTGCTCCATGAAAGGGTCTGCCATGTATGTCCTAGTTTGGGATCCAATATAGTTTCACCTGAATCAAGCCCTATACTGTCAAAGAAAAACAAGTCTTTTAGATCATTTTCCTTGCCTGAAAATCCATACATTTCCCCCTTTCTGAACAACTACCTACCTTTTCTTAATGTCTGTGACAATGTGCAGATCTACAAGTGATTAACCTGCTCCTCATGACTTCGCCATTCAGAACTAGGAAGTAAACTCTGGCAAAGTCTTAAAACAGACAATGCAACAGTCAACAGAAAAATAAAAGAACATTTCATGTTATTCAATTTCAACAATCTCTGTAAACATCTTGAGGAAGCCAAAGCCTCCTATTGATCAGTTTAGTATGTCATTCTACTCCAGAGGAAAATGATAATAAAATGAATGCCATTAAGTGTTTAGAGACCACATCACTATATACTATGTGTGACAGGTCCCTCTGCACTCAGAATGTTCCACATTTATAAATAAAAATCCTCCTGTCCACTTCCTAAAATCATTCCTTGCTATAAAATTATGTCTGGGTAATTTTATGTTTCAAATTCTTATCTTGTGCTCATTTGTGCATTTTCCTCCTGCTTCCACTTTAGTGAGGGTGATATATTTATATCCTCACTCAGAGTTCAGAGGCAGCAGAGAGAATTGGATAAACACACAGGGGCCTGAGAAGGCCGTGGAATACCTCACTCTGTTCCTGTACATTGCCTTCTCTTACAGAAATGTGCTTGTCCTTGGAAAGTGCCTGTTTATTTCCTACTTTTAGATACTTCCGTGTTTTTGTGCAATCTACTGCCAAAGATCCATCAGATACAAAATAGAAACTAAGCCAATGAAAACAGCAGACAGGGCTTGGTGTTTCAGAAACCCGGTGTGCTTGTCAGTTAACATGAAGCATCATTTCCTTGCATACGAATATAAACACCTGGTATATAAAGCATGCTTCTTGCCCATGGATCTTTAGATGAAAGAGTATGGGCCCTGTCATCAGTAGACTGGTTTGTTCAAGTCCAATTTCTGTTGACTAATTATTTTTATCCAATGAAGAGTAATTTATCCCTGTCAGCACTGTGTCTCCACCTTTTATAAAATAGAAGTAATAATAATAACACATAACCAACAAATAGTTGATGTAAGGTATAAATGAGATAATGCATCAAAATAAAATCCAAAGCATTTTTGCAAAGACCATAATTCGGAGTCAAATCAACCCAGGAAAACTTCCCAATGGATTATGGATATTGTCCTCTGGAAAGTCCTAATAAGTAGTCCTAATAAAATAGTCTCAGTAAGACAAAGTCAAAGCGCTCCTCTTCTGGGGGGAGGGGAGAGTTAAACCACATAATTAGCCACCCACTTTTTTTTTTTTCCCAGCACTCAGTCTCGCTTTCTCCACTGACACGTGAATGACCTAAGAACACTTCTGAATTGTTAAAGGAAGAAAGGCATTGAGGTGGCTGCAGTAAAAACACCTGCTCCTTTCTCTGCAGTTTAAGGCTGTGACCGAACTGTTACTCATAATGATCCCAGAACAAGAAGCAATGCCCTGCAGATCAGTCAAATGGAATTCTTCCTTGGCATGGAGCTAACCAAGGGAGCTCTTGAGACTCTTAAGTAACCATTTTAGAACTGATCACATGCAGGCTTGACAGTCTGCAGCACAGGACATTAGAAAGCTAGCGTGATGCTTATAAGATCCAACAGTAAACATGCTATTTATCTGCGCTGCACCCTGCAGTGGATCCCCACGTAGGGCCTGATCCTTCCATATGATTTCCAAAGCCTTTTCCCTCTGGCTTCATTTTTTCTCCTCACATGCCATGGTTCCCACACCATAGGCTGGCTTCTCCAAATTTCTATGCAAGTCATAGCCCCTGTGGTGTGTGTACAGGGAGACTGGATTTTTTTGGGGGGGTTGGGGGAGAGGATTTGGGTTGTTTTTTTTTTTTTTTTGGCCTGTTGTTGGCCTATATTTCAGTATCTCTACCACTGCCTTTTCCGGTAGACCGCGAATAAGTGCTGATGAAGCAGCCCATAAGAACAGTATATTGTATTTCAGCATGAAGAGAACAATCTCCCGAGACAGCAGAGAGGAGCTCGGGCACCTTTTCGCTTTTCTTCTGCTTGTGGCTGTCAGGAAGGTCATTTGGGCCGCTCTTGATTTCAGTGGAAAGTAACTCTCCTTTACAGGCCGCCTGGCAGGTGTCACAGAATTCATGACACTTTCTTATGTCACAATTTTAATTAACCTCATGCTGCAAAAGCCAGAGATTTGGATGTTTAATCATTTCAGACCAAAGCCACACCATCGTTTATAAAACACCTAAGGCTGTGAGAGTGGCAGGATTGGATTCAGAAAAACACACATCTTGGGTTAATATTTTAAAGCATGTCATAAATGTAAGAAGACATTAATGCACCCACGGACTCAGTGGAAGTCTCCTTTCCAGTGATGAGAAAAGAACAAAAAATACTATACATTGAATTGGCATTTTGCAAAATAAATAAACATATCCCGTTAGGAACAGGAAAAACTCAGTAGATTTGAAAATGGTTACAGAAAAAAATGTATTGCTTAGACTGTGGTCATCATCCATTTTTAACAGCACTGTTTTGGCCTGGGGCAGAGATGAGCCTCAGGCTGCCGTGCAGGCTGTGTGGGGTGTGCTGGGGTGCAGAGAGCTGCCGGCGTCCTGGGAGGATCAGCTCTAAATGCAGAATATGCAAACATTTCTTAATTTTATGGAATACAACAGGACTGCCTCAGCAGCTTCCACATCACATCCTTCGGTTTGTTTCAAGTTCTTTCTCGCTAGGACAGAATTGGAATCTATCAACTAAAGCTGCAATATATAAAAACATATCTGATGGGCCTTTTCACTGATGAGTATGTCAAAATTGCAGCAAAGCTCCAAATTTAAATGCTCCGATGCCTTTCTGTTTGATTAGCAAGAAATCCAGTCTTGTCTTGTACCCTGCTCCCTCATGTTTCCCTCTAGAGGAAATGTATGAGGGTAGGGCAGATGTTTACCTTTGTACGGTTTCCAGATGTTCTCAGGTCTACCACGGATGGGGAATCTTTCCATTACTCTGGTGCCTGTGGCTCTGCTCACCCTTCGGCTCTGTTGGAGGCTGGGACTCTGGGGTTCCAGGCTGCTGGCTGTGCTCTTGGAGCTGGTGATGCATACTGGTATACTAGTTGGCCTAACAGTTGGCTGTCTGCTTTCCACCTTTCCAGATATTGTTTCAAGGAGCAACTTTAGGAGGAGTTTCTTATCAGAGAGCTGTTGAGCACTCAGAGCTCCCAGGCATTAGGGAGAAGGGATGATGATGGTGGGACTCAGTGGGGATCCCGGCTGGGCAGAAAATGGTCAGAAAAGTTTCATACTAATCTATGAGCTCTGCAAGCTAGGAGATTAAAAGCAGAAAAGGTAGTATCAAATGTCTTGGTTTTAATTCTAATTAACTAGCTCTGTAACCTTGGGTAAATTGTTTAATCTCTTTTCTCCTCAAATGTAAAATGTGAATAATAAAAGTTCCTGCCTGATGACCTAGTTGGAAGGACTTAGCCTTGTTATTGGTACAAAGTAAGTACCCTTGGAAAAATCTCTTGACATATTGCCTTCTAATGTCAAGTACAGTAATAATGGCATATCTCCATTTTTTTATTGAGGTATAACTGACATATAACATTATATTAGTTTCAGGTGTACAGAATAATGATTTGATATTTGTATATGCTGCAAAATCTAATTAACATCTGTCACCATATGTAGTTACAAAAAAATATTTTTTTGTGATGAAAAGTATATCTCTATTTTAGCCATCATTAATCCACCAGCAATCTAGAATTGATCAACATTACTCTCTTATAATGGGCTAAACATTGCCTTTTATTAATTTCATTCATGAACTCTGCCCTCAGTTGTCATGGTAGGAAAGCGTTTCTTCTTTTCCACATATTGGCTTTTAAAATAAAGGCAACTATCCTTTCTGCATGGGCTTCATCCTCCCAGGGTAAATTGACCCACTATTTCAAAAAATAGCAAGTCCTAAAGCTGTTTTTCCTCCTCCTCCTCCATCTATACTCTAATTTATCGGTACCTCATTAAACTGGATCATCCAGAATATTCCAAGTGTGCTTAAAATTACACAATGCAATTGAACTTCTATTAATATACTCTAAGAGCATATAGGCCTTTTCAGCCCTCCGGGCATCCTGAGGATGCAAAGTGAGATTTAAGTTACCTAAACTTCTAAAGTATTCTTGTATATCTTGCACTTGGGCAATTGATTTTTTGAAGTTATATATTGGACTTATACCTATCTCAGCTAAATTGCATTTATTATATTCAGCTCCACTATTTTTCAACCTGCTGAGAAATTTTGGATCCCTGATTTGATCATTCAGTATTATATAGTTTTCCCACCTTTGTGTCTTTGTCAAAAGTTATAAGCGTTCCATGTATCTTCATTATGTTGTTTATTAAAATGTCGTCCTCATCTTCTAATTGTATCTGATGAAGTAAGCAGAATTATTTATCTCTGCTCCTTTCTGAAAATCTGTTAAAATGACAGTTAAGGGAAAGAAACTTAACTACTTGCAGAGATGGCTGCCAATAAGAAACAACCTTATTCCTGTGTAGAATCTTAGACAGGCTCTGGAACTGGAGGCACCAGATGCTCTGAGAACATTTTACAAAATGTGGAGACATTTTTGGTTGTCACAACATTCAGGAGGTAGGGGTGCTATTGGTCTTTAGTCGGTAGAGTCTGTGGATGTGGCTAGATACCAGTCCACTGCAACAAAGAATTATCCAGCCCATAATTCAGTGTAGCACTGATACCGAGGAATCCTGCATTAATCTAATCAAGTCCCATGGACAAGCCCAATGTCAAAGGGTTAGGAAAGACCCACCAGGAGGCTAGAACAACGATGTAGACACATAATACAAAGGAGTGAAGAATTAGATGCATAATTTGATTATCAGTATATAATAAATTGAAAATTCCTTTCAAATAATGTGCACAAATCTTTCATGGAAAATGGATATGGCCTTTTTTTCCTAGAAAGGAAACTAGCGATTTTTACTACATTTCATTGATTCTAAGATGCATACTTCTGTTTTACATTCTAGCATCTCTGAAGTACTAATGTGTTTTATAATCGATATGATGAGAAAGTATTGTATTATACTTAATTATATTGTATTATATTTAATTGGCATTTTTTTTATTCCTGTGGAACATGAAATAATGTCTCTTACTCTTGATGGTATATAGATTTAATGACACACGATAAATGCATATTATGTACTTACCCTATGATAGGCAGTAAATTCAGAAGAACTCTTGAAAGTATAGATAATTACATTTTGCAAATATAAGTAAGCCCCCTCTTCACATCTTTACATATAAACAAGAATCTACCTAGTAGACCTTTGAGCTACATTTGATAGCAGTTGGGAACCTTTTAGCACACTGGTAAAAAAAAAAAAAAATAGGGGCTTCAGCATCTGTAGAAATGAAGTAATGAATGAAAACACTTAGGATAGTATTTGACATATAATAAACCCACACTAAGTAGTTATTGTCAATCCTATATGCCCAATGTTTTGGTAGGTGGATAACTATGGGGAACAACATTTTTTGTGTGTTGTTTTTGTTTTTTAGATACATTTTATTAGGTATTTTTGGCAGCTGAGGTATTTTTCAGTTCATTAATATCTTGCCAAAAGTTAAACATATGACTTCATAAAATTAGAACAACAAACTCAGTCAATTATTAGGTGGACAACATTGAAGTCAGAGTATCTCTGTTTTGGTTTCTCATCTGCAAAATGGGGACACTGGTTTCGGTATTGCCAACTCACACATTTTATGGAATGCAGAGTGGCTCACAGTGCCAGACAGAGAACATACATGATCAAGTGCTGCAAGATATATCTCACATGGCATGAGACAAGTGGCAGCTATTACCTAAACTCAGTGTTCTGATATTTTTGTTTTCTTAAAGGCCTCAGGTTTAATGCACATTTTCTTTAATGTACATAAACACAGCAAGATAATCAGTGCAGCTCTTTCAGGGTTCAGAAATACATTCAGAAGGTAATGTTAAAATCAGCATTTGTAAAGAGAGGTTAAAACAAATCTTGTGAAATACTTAAAGAAGATAAATGACTAACACTTTAGCTGGATTCAATACTTATTCCTCTAGAGCAAAACTTATATAAACCGTCCCATTAAAATTTCCTCTGAGCACCTTTTATATTAGTTAATAAGAAAAAATGTATTTCCTTATATTCTAAATTGTCATGAATATAAATACATATTATTGTAAATAGATAGCCCGTGGACACTGACTGCATTTATAAAGGGGAGAATCACATAACAATAATGTCCTATTACCACAGCTATGTAGAGAAGAAAATCCTATGTTACTATGGGAAAAGAACAAAAATGTGTTTATCAGGGGAAGATAAGAGAAGTCATAGGTGGGAGGCATGGGGGAGCTGCCTGTCTGCTTCCCTGACTAATGTTCCAAACCTATCTTCTTCTGTGCCTTTGCAAGCAGATCAAATTTGTTTCCAACATATTTCTGCTTCTGAGTTAACATTTTAAGATTGACTGTGACTTGGATCATCTGACTTTCCAAACAGATTTGGGGGTGTGTAGGTGCATACCAATGAGGATTTACAATTCTTTCCAAATAAAGCTCAGGACCATGGCAGTTCAAGTCCAGGACCGTAACAGAAAGTGCCTGCCCTCTCTTAAGATTATTCCCACTGTTGGCCAGTATTTTGTATTTTTCTACTGAGTTACTGTTAGGTGCAACACAGTCCTGGCATTGTGGGAATTTATAGAAAGAAGTGACTGGCAGTATATATTGATGATTATAATAGCATAATGTTCTTAAGACTAAGATTTTTGATGGGTTTATCTTTGTGTTTAGAGCACCAATTTAAGAATGAAGTCTCTAGTGATTGAATGATGTACCCAGGTATACTTGTTCTTTGGGGCTTTCCTCCAAATTTCAGAGCATACAGTAAATGTCATGGCAGCCTAATTTTACTATATAATCCTAACCAAGATTTCAGGTTAGATCTAGAGATGGTGGCATTCAATGGGGAGAAAGAACCATAAATTAATAGATCAAAACTGGGTTTTAGGGGCACCTGGGTGGCTCAGTCAGTTAAGCGTCTGCCTTCAGCTCAGGTCAGGGTTCTAGGGTCCTGGGATCAAACCCCACATAAGGCTCCCTGCTCAGTGGGGAGCCTGCTTCTCCCTCTCCCCCCTGCCGCTCCCCCTGCTTGTATGCTCACTCTCAATCTCTCTCTCTCTCTGTGTCAAATAAATAAATAAGATCTTTAAAAAAAAAAAAAAATCTTAAAAAAAAAAAAAGATTTCAGTCTTAACTTTGTATGACTCTGAACTTTCATTCAACTTCTCTGGATTTCCAAGGCTGGATTGATGGAGGGACTCTCTATTCTGGCTGTATATCACAATCACCATCAAAGTCTATAAAATATGCTAACCTGCCTGATCCCAGGTTATTTGGTGAGAATCTCTGTGGGAGAGGCCTGAGTATCCATATTTTTTAAACATCCCCCAGGGTGTTCTAATGGAAGCCAGGATTAATAACCACTAAGCTGGCCGATTCCTGAGAGCCTTTCTATGCTATTCAGTACAGGTGGTCTTTCTTCCAGTTTTATTTATTTCCACCTGTACTTTTAATTTACCCTTCACTTATTTCCTTTTTTCCTTCTTGTCTGAAGGAGTTTTAAGCTTAGTCTCATGATGTGTGGCAGTATCAACCTGCATATGCAGGTAAAATCAGGTAAAATTTTAAAATCAGTATTTTCTTCATATAAAGGCACAGTGCTGAAGTCCCTTCAGTTTCCAGAACTGAATTCAGTCCCAGGAAAAAAACACGGCTCCCTGGCAAAAGGGATGGGATAGACATGGCTCTCATTTGGCCATTTTCTGAGTCTTCTGATGGAAGAAATTCTTTAGGGGAAAAATAAAACTATTTGGCAGAACAATTATTTCCTGTTGAAAAATGTCTACCATTCTTTCTTTTACTTTTAAAAATAAGTTACTTTGTTATACTGTACTGTTTATGAACTGTGCCTGTGAAGACCACAGGCCCCACATATAAGGGATTTCTCAATTTCTCCTATGAAAGAAACCTTGGGGCATATAGCATTTTATATTCTGAGGGCAGGAGTCTGAGTTGACAGTCTAGATTAATGCAGCTTTCAGCATCCATCTCAGGAGATTAGCAAATTGTAGGGAAGCTGTGATTGGTGGATAAAACATTGCTATCTGATGTGCTCAAATTGACACCTGGTGGATAAATTTTTTTTCTATGTCATTGCTTATAAAATTCTTGTAGATAAAAACTCTAATAAAAACTCTTTGTTATTTATTTTTGTTTGACTTTACCAAATTTACTGCAACCAGTCTTCATCTACTTCATTTATCTTTTTACAGTCTAGAATGAATAACCCTAAATTAATCAACTGATTACAAATTCTTTAATTCTATGCATCACATTTCTCTTTCTTTGCAGTTTCCTTTTAACCAAATTGGGAATTAGACTCATGGGACTATGCTGTCAGTACCAGCTAAGTGTGAAGTAGAGACAGACTTACATTGTTTCTGTACCTCTGGGGAGTTTCCAGGAAGGACAAAGTTACTTTCATTAAATATCTGAATTACTTGGAAGGAGAATGGAATTCTGTCTGGTCATCCCCTTGAGAAGTTTACATTTTTACCCCCTCAGTCTCCCTCCAGTGGTTCTTTGGGGAGTCAGGGAAAATCCAATATGTCAATCCTTTCTCCTGGTTATACAATCACACAGAGCCCCAGGTAATTACCACATTCACTCCTTCATTCATTCAACAAATATTTATGATGTATCAGGCACTGTCACAGGCCCTAGGAATGAGAAACTAACAAAATAAAGACTTTGCTTCTGGAATTCAACTGATAAAGATCAAGTGGTACAAAGTACTATGGAAGAAAATAAAGAAAATATTTGGTGCATGTAGTAGCTAGAGTTGTAGAAACAGAGAGAGAAAGTGCTATTTCATATATACAATAACCAGGACATTTCTCTCCAGCATGTGGCATTTGAGCAGTGCTTGAAAGAAATAAAGAAATCTATCAGGCTGATATCTGGGGGAAAATTTTCAAGGCAGTGGTAACATAGAGTGCAAAGGCCCTGAAGCAGCTGTGTCCTTGATATATATGGGGGGAAGAGCAAAAAAGCTGGTATGGCTGGAACAGAATGATGAAGAACCAGGGTTGCAGAAGAGAAGGTAAGATGGTCAACAAGGGACATGTCATTAGGGCCAAGGAGGTCATGGTAAGGGCTTTGCTGTTTATTCTGAAAGTCATTAGAGGTTATTAAACCACCTCATTCTCATCTTCAAAGGATCCGTCCAACTTCTGTGATGAGAATAAGCTTTACAGGCAACAGGCAGACTTTGGGGCAGAGAAACCAGTTCAGAGGCTTCTTACATGGTTCAAATGAGAGATGATGATGGGTTGGCTTAGGGAAGTGTGATGGAGATGGTATCAAGTGGTCAGATTCTGGCCTTATTCTAAAGATAGAACTGAGACATTCACTGATGGATTGGGTATGGTATGAGAAAAGAGAAAGAAATTAAGAAGTTTCTCAGTTTTTATTTTCTGTAGATCATCGTCTTGAGCTCTATTATAGAACTAGCCAAGGCTTGGGAATGAGAGAGAAGAGAATTCAAATTATTCTATAAGTTGAGTGGCTATGGATGATTTTCTTAAGGGTTTTGAGCCTCAGTTTCTCCAAAAGTACATTGGTGTAATTATATTTAACACATTGGTGTATCTTCAGGGTTTAAATTAAGTTATAATGATAAGTGTAGTAAACTCTCTATCTCTACCTCTTAATTTTCACAGCAACACTATGAGAGAAGTGATGTTATCCCAATCATACGGATGAGGAAATTAAAACATGAAGAGATTATACAATTTCTCCAAGGTCACACAGAGCTAGATCTGGGATTTGAAGTCAGGTCTGTGATACCACAACCCAAGCCCCAAAGCAGCTTATTAACAACCATGAAAACGATCATGATCTTAATAATACAAATAGCTAACATCGTGCAGCATGCCAAGCCTTTTGTTTAATTCCTCACATGCTTTATTTCTGTTCATTCTTACAACTTCCTACCAGATCCATGTATTATCTTCCTTTCACAAATGAGAAAGTGGAGGCTCAGAGAGGTTAAGTAGCTCATCCATACAACTTAAGCAATCAACTAGCACACCCAAAAGCCTGGCTTAAAACTTGGGTCAACTCTACACAAAACTGTCTGCTTGACTAATGCCAAGAGGCCTCTCTACACTAAGGGATTCAGTATGCATTCCCTTCTGCTGATGTGGGGAAGGGGAAGTAGGGAGGGAAAGCTGAATGTGGAGATTCTTCTTAGAACCCCCAAAGCTCTGAGGAATAGCAGGTACCCACCCACCTAAGATAACTAGAGCAGTAAACAGAGACTGGCCACTTTAGCTCTCCAGCACATTTTTCTGAGGTTAATATTATAAGATGTTAGTCTGTTTCTTCCTCTAAAAACACAATTTATTGCACTTTTTTCATTGCTTTTATTTTTGAGAAATGATGAAGTATTTATCAGGAGGCATGCTTTTGCAATTCATAAGTACTCTCCTTTCACCAGCAAATCCAATTGTTTTATGTTGAGAGGAAAAAGCATACAAATAAAAATCTGGCTCTAGTTGGATTTTTTTCCCCCTCAGAGAAATGAAAGCCAAAAAGGAAAAAAAAAAAAAGAAAGAAAAGAAAAAAGTCACTATGTCAAAGGTAGAATCTGACTGCATTTAGAGGATAAGAAGGAAGAAAAATGTGATTTATTATCAAATAACAGTGATAGGTTAGTTTCCTTTTGTTTCAATTTCAGTTGTTATGAAGTCCCAACATTCAACTGAATGTTTTTTCAGGGATCTTGTAGTATTTTTCTTGCCATCATTTGGTCAAAATCTCAAAGGAATTAATTTAATCCTTTATAAAACCTATGTTTAGAAAGGCAGGGATTAAGGCAGTCCTTGACATAGCAGTGGACAGAACTTCTTCCAACTGTCCTTGCTCACTTCAGATGGAGATTCCGTTTATTCTGATGGTGAAATGCAGCTACAGGCTATTTCTGTGCTTTCTGCAGCATCATGGAAAAGGCTATAAAAGGGAATAAACAAGATCCTGAATAGCGGTGGAGGTATGATGTCTTGATTTCTAGAGTACTAAGTGTGCAAACAATTGTTGAACATCCTTGATGTACCTGACACAGGACTAAGCATTTATATTTGCTAATTTAATCCTCAAAATCACCACCAGAGCAAGAAAGCCTTTGGCATTCCCATTTCAGAGATAAGGAAACAGAGGTTCAGAAAACTGAAGATGTTTAAAACACATATCTAGGAGCTCCTGGGTGGCTTAGTTGGTTAAGTGTCTGACTTCGGCTCAGGTCATGATCTTGAGGTCCTGGAATCAAGCCCCACATCGGGCTCCCTGCTAAATGGGTAGTCTGCTTCGCCCTCTCCCTCTGCCCCTGCCCGCGTTCATGCTCTCTCTAATAAGTAAAATCTTTAAAAACAAAAACAAAAACAAAAATCCGCACATATCTAGAACATGGGGAACTGATGGGATGTACACTCACATCTTCATGACTCTTACTGGTGGCTGCTATATTGCTATGTCACCTCTTAGCATCATAACCTTCCACTAATGTCTCTGTAAACAGGGACTATATAGAAGGATTGATTTTAAATAACATGCGTAAAGTATCTAGTATAGTGCCTGGCATATTTTAGGAAGCTTTTTCTTGTTGTTCTTTACTGAGAATACTTGTTTCTGTTTTACACAATTACCCGACCAAAGCACTGAGGAGCAAACCATCAAAGTTCCCAATGGCCTTTTAACATCGAAAAGTAAAGTTTAAATACATATGTTTTTTAACCTTAAAGGTTTTATTTGGTGCATGTATCAGTTAGAGTTGCACAAGAAAGACATATATATATATAGGCAGAATTTCCTGGGCCTCAGGGCACTTCACTTTTCTCCTTAAAGTTTTCAACTGATTGTATGAGGTCCACCTCGCTGATCGAAGATAATCTTCATTAAAGTCAACTGATTATACATATTAACCACATCTACAAAGTACTTTCACAGCAACACCTAGATTAGTGTTTGATTAAATAATCGGGTACTATTATCTAGCCAAATTGACACACAAGACTATCCCTTACAGTACTTATTTGTTACACTGTGCAGCAGCAGGAAACTTGCCTGAATCATTTTATCATATTTGATAATCAAAGACCCAGCCTGTTAGTATTCTATAGATTATCTTCAGGGGGCTGGGGGAACCAATGGACAAAGAGGCATTGCTTTTCCTTGTGTCTGTACATTTTCCCTAAAAAGTAACTATCGTAGTATTTTGTTTTTGCTTATTGAATTATTTGCAAAATGCCCTGAATTCAACATTTTCTGGAAGGCAAACACTTGTTAAATTATTCATGGTGCTACTTTCTAAGAATAATTAGATTACCTGCTGCCTACATCAGCTAGGAGACTATAGTGCCAAAATTTGAGAATTTATAATGTTTTTTTGTGCATTTTTCCTTGACTAAATTAGAGTGTATTTGGGAATAGAAATAGGATCAGCTCTGAAAGCAATTTACAGAGCATGCCTTATGTTGATGGGGATTGAGATTTTAGAAAAGGTGATCAGAAAAAGCCTTACTGACAAGTTGACATTTGAATAAACATCAGAAAGAAATGAAAAGTCTTGTATACATCTGGGCAGAAAGCATTCCAGGAAAAGTTCCACTGATAGGAGCATGCCTGGCATGTTCTGGTAAAAACAAAGAAGTGGTGTAACTAGAGGGGAATTAATGAGAGGAGAGTGGTGAAAAATGAGGTCAGAGAGATAAAAAGAAGTCTGATTCATACAGACTTGGTAGTCTTGTTGGTGTTAATTATTTTTCAGTCATACTCTCTTTCCTACTTCCATGGGAGGATATACTTCCCTGCTCCAATTTTTTCAACTTGACAATGTAACTGGCATTATATCCAAGTAAATATGCTACTCAAATCTTCAAAAAACCTGCTTTGGGCATCATAATTGGATCTAGAGCTTCCAGTGTTGTCCCTTTGATATATCACCTTATTCACCCAGATGCGGTACTCCTACACGGCTGTTAAGAACTCGGCAGTAACCGAGCATTACGTTGCATGGACACCAGTATCATTTTTGTGGAATGCAACCCCCCCCCCCCCCCCCCCCCCCCCCGCACAGGAACTGTGGCTCATTGGTCTAGCTGTAACTTTCTTAAAACTGCATTGGGATCTGAGATTCACCCTACCTGTTTCTTCTGCCTTACCCCCTCCTTATACAGTTGTCAGGCATGCATTGCAATTCTGCATTGAAAGTTCTTCCTGCCTGCTACTATGCACTCTCATCTTTCACCGGCCTTCCCCCACTGAATCTCTTGCATGTCGAATCTGCTTCTTAGGGGATCTGAACAGACACACTTGACTTGGCTTCATATTGTTATATTGTACTTCTTGCACTTTGATTTTAGCTTGTCACATGGCATGTATTGACCAAAGATGAGGTGTATATGAGGGAGAACTGGACCCAATCTGTAGCTTGAACCAAGTGCAACCGAGCCTACAGTACCACCATCAAACAACCACCAACCATTCCACAGATGTGACCGGAGATAAAATATTGTCGTTTTAGGCCATTTAGATTTAGCACAGTTTGTTATGTAGCATTATTGTGACAACAACCTAATTGATTGATACACAGTAGAATTTCGGCCTTTTCTCTAAGTTAGATGTAAAGCCATTGGAGAATTTGAAATGCAAGATGACATGATCTGAATGATCCTGTTTTAGCAGGTTCACTCTTATTACCATGTTGATAATAGACAGAAAGGGATTAATGGTAAGAACAGAGAGAAACCTATTTGTTTATGACATAATTCAATCAAGAGATAATGTTGGTTTTGACCAAGATGGAAAGAAGTGGTAGAATCAAGATATTCTTCAAAGATAAAAAAAAAAAAAGACAGGATTTATTGATGGGATGATATGTAGTGTGCAATAAAGAGGAGAAAATGATCACACCAAGGGTTTTGACCTGAGCAATTGAGATGATGGAGTAGTCTTAACCGAGAGAAGATGCAATCTGAAATCAGACTTTACAGATCCTTGAACTTTTCAGCTGCAATCATCTGTATGTCCATTATACCTCAGCCACCTCCCACAGTTATTTCTTGGGCCTGTCATCACCAATAAATACATAATTTCCAGAATCTAGATTTTAGGTATGCTCCATTCTGGTAACTATCTCTTATTTTTCAAGTTTACTGCTTCAACCTTTACAGAGTAGCCCATTTTGAAAATGTCTCAATGTTATCAGGAGTTATATATTTTATGCTATCAACCTCAGGATCTTTTTTCTTTTTCCAACATAAGACACCATACTTCTTACTATAAAGACTCCCAATATAAATTTTCCTTAGGAATACTTACCACCCGGTAAAATCTCAATCCTTATCTGCAACCATTCACATCTAAGGCCACCTTGTCTGTCATGCTCCAGCCCATCCTTGTTCCTCAATTACTTGGTCTATCTGCCAGATTACCAGCTCCTTTCCTGCTACCAAATCATCTCCAACAGCAGAAAAATATGCCTAACTAGGTCCAGTTGAAATATGTGCTGCTTTCTCCGCCCACCCAGGATACCCCATTGGTGAGGGATAGAGGTCAAACTACCCACTTGAAGAAGACTGGACGCCACCCTGACAACAACCTAGGTCTCTTGAGTCCTGGGTATCAGAACTCTCTCAACTTCTCACACACAGCAAACTAACTGCAGTTTAGAGGCTACTGATCCCTGCTGTCCAGGTAACAACCTACACCAACCACTAGCCTACTGCATCTTTCACATTAGCTTGTTACAACACTGTGCCTGATCATGGACATGGACCCAGAGCTATAATACTACTTACTGATGGCATAGCTTACTGGAGCTTCAGCTATCATATCAGTATAATGGGAATGATAAAATGATAATGGAACCTAATCCAAAGAACTGTTGTGAATATTAATTGTCCTCAATGTGCAGAATAGACATTTATTTTATTTTAGGAATATCTATAAAGGATTTAAAACTGTGTTTAGATTTCACTAGGACATATGACCTATAGCTAAAATGATTACATGAAAAAATACATCCAGCTTAACTTTAGGAAACATACTGAAATAGAGAGATCGAGGTAAGTTAGAGATAAAGACAGCAAATGAAATATGGATATATGTAGTAAAGATGGATATTACAAAATAAAAACCATGTTCTCAAGAAATATTTCACTGGCATGCAATCATACCTAAATTAATACATGGATCCAAATAACAATTATGCTTCTGTTACTCATAATACAAAAATATATAAGCATCATGGCTAGTGGATGAGACCTGTAGCACACATTAAAAGAAAATTATGACCAATAGAATAAAATAATAAGACCCATGGAATGAGAGATTTGTTTGTATTGGGGTTTCATGACCAAGTTTAATTTATTAAGGTATGAAAGGATTATTTAACATTAGAAATGAATTAATATACTTCATCTCAATAATGGATTAATGGAATTTAAAATAAATGAAAAGTAGGTAGCTGTCTCAACATGCTTAGAAAAATCAAATTTCTACCTTAAATAGGAATAGAACAGAGCTCCCTTGGCATTATAATGACTGAAAAATCTATAGTAAATTTCATGCTTAATTTTGAGACTAGAGAACTATTCCACTTTGGAAAATAATTTAGCGATCATCCTAAAATTGAAAATTTACATACCCTAAAACCTATGCACAACAACAATCATTGCTCCTTAATATTTTTCAAAAGATAAATGCAATGTGGTAGGTTCATATGATAGAGTACAATGCATCTCATAGACAACAAATCTCAAAACAAAATTCCAGGGGATGCAAGGGATTTAATCAACTAAGTCCCAGTGCAATACCAATGTTACCAGGCTATTCTTGAGCATCGGAACATTGCTACTTAAGATGATATAAAATTAAGAACTTAAGGTTCCCTTATTTTGTTTGGAATTATGATAAATTTATGGTGTCATAGATCTAAAGACAGAAAAATGTATATATTACAAATCTGGGAGATCTTTGCAATTTTTTGACACATTATGTTTTAGAATATAGGTTAGCAGACTTTTCTATAAAGGGCCAGATAGTAAATATTTCAGTCTTTGTAAGTCACAAACGGTCTTAGTCTCTATCACCTTCACAGAAGTTATGTTCTCACTCACAGTAATCCCAAATAATTACCATCCCTTGGTGTTTGATATGTATGATATACATTTGATTTCAGAAATTAAAGTCTGAAAAGTATAAGTAAGCTTTTAGAATGCTAACCACTAAGTTACTTCACCCCTTTGGAAGTTCTTTCTCTACCTTTGTTCTTCCAAAATGCTTTTACCTGCCCAAATTTAACAGCACTGAAAACTTCCTTATTTGCATCATTATAATCTGTTTTTATGTCTCCTCTGCAATGTTTTAATCATAAAAGAGAAAAACCAAATATTGATGGTGAGATAAACTTGTTTTTTATCCTCTCATGAAGAACTTATGAAAGGAATCTGGGATTTATGTTTTCTAAAGCTGTTTAATATTTGTGAATATACCTATTTACTTGAATAAAGCAATGATTGTGCAATATAAATATAGAAAAGGTTTAGGGATCAATGGGGAAAGAGAGGTATACTTAATACCAATACCTACCAAAGATTTCAGAAGATTTATATTTGGATTTTCATTTTACTCTAATGAGAGCTCATGAATTTGATATTATTAAGGCATACCATATGTGACAGCTGAGGAAACTGCATTTCCAGGAGGTTAAGTAACTTAACTGAGGTCTCTTACCTCTCAGGGCTCCCTTTCTCTTCAACTCAGCATCAGTAAAATGTTCTAAATCTAATTGGAACTGAGAAAATGGAGAAGAAACCCAAGAGTTTTATTGCAGTATGATCCAAAAGTCTAAACTCAATTTAAGACTGTAGAAAACAGGATGGTAATAGAAGACAAGACTTTCCACTATATAAATTCCATACAAAGTCAATCAATAAATATGTACTGCATTTCTACTACATTCTAGGACAAGGTTAGGCTCCTTGGTGGATGGCAAAAATATGTAAACACTGTCTCTACCCTCAAGTATATACATGATCAAGTGCATACATGATCAAGTATATACATGATCTTGTGAGAAAAGACCAATAAACACAGTCTGTTAATAACTCATAGCATGATAAAGTAATTTGATTGAATATGAAGTAAATGCTATATGCTCAATTAGGATATTTTACCAGTTTCCCACTGAAAATAAACCTTTCACATCATTTGCCCTTTGTTATGTCAACAGGTGTTATAAAATTTGAGCAGAGCAAGGTAAGCTAAATGATCAACATTTAGTTAAATAATAGAAATAATTCCCTTGGGAAAGAGTAGAAAATAGTATTGCTATTCAGCCACGTGTTTAAGAAATATTTAACAGTTGTTGACTCGTGGTTTTTGTGTTTGTTTTTCTTACACCAACCAATTGTCTGATTCTCCAACACCAGTTTGGGTGTCCAACAATTCAGTTCAGTGCTAACACTCTGAACTTAGCCCAGCCCCCATGGGTTAAGGATTCAGTCTCACAAGACTGCCCCTAGTTTGGACATCAGCTGCAAATGGGGTGTCCAAGCTACCCATATTTCTGTCTCGCCAACTACAAATACAGGGGTTCCCACAACAGCAGCCTCAGGTTTGATAATTTGCTAGCATAACTCACAGAACTTAAGGAAGACCTTTATTTACTATTACTATTTATTATAAAGGATACAACTCAGTTGTTGTTGTTGTTGTTGTTTTTAAAGGATACAATAGCCAGATGAAAAAGCTGCATAGGGCAAGGTATGGGTTGGAGGGGAAGGAATGTGACGCTCCCATGCCCTCTTTGGGCACATTACCCTCCCGGCACCTTGATGTGTTCACCAGACCAGTTCTCTGAACCTCATCCCATAGGTGTTTTTATGAAGGTTTCATTACATAGGCATACTTGATTAAATTATTGATGTTGATGATTGAACTCCACCTCCAGTCCCTCTTCCTTCTCTGGAGGCCAGGGGTGGGGCTGAAAATTCCAACCCTCTAATCACGTGGTTGGTTCCTCTGGAACCGGTCCCCATCTTGAGCTACCCAGGGTCTACCAATAGTCACTTCATTAGCATAAACTTAGGTATGGTTGGAAGGACCTCATTATGAATAAGAAGTTATTCCTTTTACTCAAGAAATTCCAGAGTTTTTAGGAGCCAGGAATTAGGGAAAAAGACCAAATATTTTTCATTATACCACATGACCAAACAAAACATCTTTAGACCAACTTATTGTCAAGATTATCAAACAATTGTTGAAGAAATAGCTAAAGCCTAGGAGATATCACTATTGATAGCTAATAAAAAGAAATTCCTGGCTCTTAATGGAGTGGGTAGATGCATTCAGATTTCAGTTTGAGGCTAGGGCTACATGCTCCCATTCTGTAAGAATCAACATGTGTCCAGGCTAATATACATATTTTTTTTCTGTGAATTAAAAAGTGATACTTTCTTTGTTATTAAATTTCTGTCTCTGGAATGGAAAGTTAAAAAATAGAACTGATGAATCAAGAAAATTTATATGCTGCAATCTGCATGTTTTCCTGCATAAATCTCTGTACTTTTCTCTCTGTTTCTATACTAAATTGAGCCCAGATATTTTCACATCTTTGTAGATTCCTAAGTTTACCAAATTATCATCAAAACATTTTTTTCCCCACTAGTGACAAGTACCTAATTGATTAAATCTTTTCCTTCAGAATAGTGTATGAGGTTTATAGGAAGAGGGTTTAAAAATAAATGATGAAGAAATCTTAGGGTTACCAATTTTTTTATAGTTTTCTCATTATCATTTTTATGTTTTCATCATGTGAGTCTCACATTTTAAAACAGATGGGGCTGTATAATGACCTTAATAAAATTCTTATAGAGATTCCTGGATCCTAGATTCAATTAAAAATTACCTATCATTTTTAATATGAAATATATTGATATTTAATTTTATACTTTATTCAAAATAAAGTATATTTTATGTAAAAATTTTATAAGCCTTTTTAAAAAGTCTTCTAATCAAAGATGTTTGGTGCTTGTGACTTTGAAGGAGATTTAGTTTCTAGGAAAGATAAGATTCTCCTGTGTTGTAAGAGAAAGAAATCTTGTGACAAATCTAGATGCATGGCCAGGTGAGGAGGATGACCAAATCCAGGGAAGGGACTGACTTCTGGCAGGACTGGGAGCCATGGTTCAGAGGTTGAGCTTCTGGATGCTGAATACAGAATAGTTTGGGCTAAGATGGAGTCCACTGGAAAGTAATGGAGGAAAAGGAGTTTGACCCTAGAATCAAACACATTTAATGAAATTTTTAATTAGAATAAGATCTATCCCAGGAATTTTATGAGTAGCCTTCAAAGGTGAGAACCCATGAAAACCAAACCCACTGGAAATCTGGAAGAACCAGTGATGTACAAAGTGTTTTCATAAATGAATCTATCTCAGAAAATCACTTAAACTGTGATGTTTATTTTAAAGTTGTTTTAGATATTTACTGAGAGCAAATAAAACCCATTTCCTATCACATAAACTTTGTTCATCGATTCATTCACCAAACATGAATGTGGCAACTACAATGTGTCAAACACTCTTCTAGATATTAGAGATGCTGCAGTGGTTAAAACAAGATAAAAGCAAAAAAACAAAACAAAACAAAACAAAAAACTCTGTCCCAGGAAACTTAAATTCTAATGGTGGGGGACAGCAAATAAACAGAAGAAATATGTAATACATTTAGTATATTAGTTGGCGATAATTCTACATCACTACAATTGATAGTATGGCAGTAAGTAATTAAAGGCTTCACTGTTACTTTCGTTACTTTCACATTGGTTTTTTGGTGCTTTAGTAGGTGACTGCAACACCTGCCAGCAGTTTCTACCGTCCACTCACAGAAATGTTGCATCATGGGCAGACATGGTCCAATTAAACCTTATGAAAATTCAATCACTATGAAGCAAAAAAAAAAAAAGCCTAATTATACTACAGCCTCACACACAATTTATTTATTTATGCCAACCATCATATTCAGTCACTAGAATCATCAGGAACATTATAAACCATACAGATTAATTTAAAAAGTGAATTTTATAAAGTCAGTACCTAATCATTAAATAAACTTAAAACCATGACAGAAATGCCTATGAGGAAGGAAGAATTTGACAAGAGCACACATTAATGTGGGTATAAAATGAGACAAAATATGAGATTGTGAAGAATTTAACTTCCCTCATGCATGAATTTTCCTTGGGACAGGATGGTAGATCAGTTTCACACTTTGTGCCAACCCTGACTGCTTAGCCCCACCTTCCTGAGGTGCTGTGTGATTTTTTTTTTTTTTTCCTTCAGGCCTGGCTCTAGCGATACAAAAGTTTTACCCAGCAGGCCTCAGGGACAAGCTGTTATCTGACACCAGGTTTGTGCACACCAATGCAATGCCATCCTTGAAAAGAGGTGCAGTCAAGGACTCAGACCCTTCTGCCTTGTCAGGCTCTTCCTATATCTGCATCTCTACCACAAGCACCTTCATGCCTAGGTCTCTTCATCTGAGACCTTGGGCAGAGGATCTCTCCTCTGCTGAGATCTCCTTATGAGGGGTGCTGAGGGGGAATCTCAAAGACACTTTTCCCCACCCTGACTCACTACTCAACACTTCTCCACTCCTAGTCCAACCCTTCCCCCCTCAAGCCCCAGCCTCTGGTCCAGAAAACTGCAGGAATTTGTATTTGCGGCTCTCTGAGCAGTTAGTCGACACTCCCTTGACCCTCTACTAGTGAGCCCATCCATGGAGGAAACTAAAAGGGGGGAAGTTGGTGCTTTCTCCAGGTTTAGCCGGTAATTGATAGTATGGCAGTAAGTAATTAAAGGCTTCACTGTTACTTTCGTTACTTTCACATTGGTTTTTTGGTGCTTTAGTAGGTGACTGCAACACCTGGCAGGTTCTTCAGCTTGACTGGGCTCCTGACGTTGGGAAGCCACGTCTCAGTTTAGCACTTAGAGGAGTATCTCGTCAGTAACTGGCACCTGCCTGAGCCAAATCCTGGGTGACTAGCACCATCATGTTCGACCATTCGGGTGTCTCAAGAGGGTGGCATGGGTATGAACAGAGGGGAAAAAGAAAAGAGAAAGGTAAAGCAGAAAACAGACTCTTAACTGTAGAGACAAAACTGAAGGATGCTGGAGGGGAGTTGGGCGGGGGGGTGAGTTAAATGGGGGATGGGCATTAAGGAGGGCACTTGTGATGAACACTGGGTGTGTTATATAAGTGAGTCACTAAATTCTACACCTGAAATCAATATGACACTGCATATTAACTAACTGGAATTTAAATAAAAACAACAAAAAGGGAGGGAAAAAAAGAGGGTGGCGTGGGAATCAGCCCTAGGTACAGGTTAGGTTGCCAAGTGCCTCTGTCTTCCTGTCACACAATATCTCAGCTCCACCTCAGGCAGCTTTGCATCTGAGTCATAAAGTGTAAGTGGTACACTGTACATCCTGCCTTTAGACCTCGTGAACATCTTTTCATGTTCATAAGTAAGTTAGAATGCATACAATTTAATTCCTATTGAAAACAACACATATATGAATAGATAATATATATTATAGATATGAGTGTGTGACTGCATATAAAATAAAATAAACAATAAACATTTTGATTTCTAAATATAGGCTGGAACTATAAAATTTAAATGAACTTTCCAGAATAGTATCTCGAACACAAGGCAGTTCTGAGGATCTTTTTCCTCCATGTTGTGAAATATTATATATTCTCTATGATATGAAGAACATTTTCTTTTATTATCAGTTAACTGAATTTTCTAATGTTAAAAGTTTGCATAATCTTTTTTTTTTAAGATTTTATTTATTTGACAGAGAGAGACACAGCGAGAGAGGGAACACAAGCAGGGGGAGTGGGAGAGGGAGAAGCAGGCTTCCCACAGAGCAGGGAGCCCGATGCGGGGCTCGATCCCGGGACCCTGGGATCATGACCTGAGCCGAAGGCAGACACTTAACGACTGAACCACCCAGGCGCCCCAAAAGTTTGCATAATCTTATCTTTTCCCTTACTTAAGCTTACAAGTGATTTTTTTTATTGTAATTGTTTTTCCAAAGAACTTGCTCTTGGACATTTATATTTTTTTACTCAGTATCTATTTTCTAACTCATTATGTCCCGCTGTTACCTTATGGCTCCCTTTCTTCTAGTTTTTGTAAAATTATTTATTTTTATTTTATAAAAGATTTGCATCAAATTCCTAGTCCATTTTTAAAATTATTTATTTATTTATTTGAGAGAGCCTAGTCCATTTTATTTTATTTTTCTCATTTAATCATAAATAATTTATAGATACAGATTATCAACCTAAGAAAATTTATGCCAAATTTATGTAGGAATATATAGTGTTCCTATTGTCTTCATTTTCTAAATATGTTGTAATTTTTGTTTTGATTCTCTTTTTCCAAACTTTACTTGTGATACATCTGCTGATCATATCCATCAGTTTCTTTAAATTATTATACATATTCCTAACTTTATTACATTTTGATTATTGAATATGGCTTTAAAATTTTAGTTTAATTATATTTATTGAGATTTTCTTTGTGCCCTAATATGGAATGAGTGTTTTTATATATGCAACTGGACATTGAAATATTACCTGAAAAAAGTAAAATCCATCCAGAATTAGAAAGAAAAGATCAGCCTTATTGATAATCAGACTGCAGCAGTCACAGACAAGGCCATTGGCAAAGCCAATATAAATCGAAGTTTCTTTCAAGGCCATACTATAGCTGCAAACTTCCTTCAGAAATGTACCAGTTCAGAGCTGATCTTCACTTCCTTTTTTTTTTTTTTTTTAGAATCACCCTGAATAAGCTCAAACCCCATAAAAATCTCCTTCCTGCTTCCTAGTGAGAGGCTCCATGACTCCTTTTGTCCATTATCCCTTGTAACAGCAACTTAACAAACCCAGGTCTGTTCAACTGCAAATGTGTTCCTTCCTCGTGCTCTTTATCTGATGGCTTCACCTCCCTCAATTCCATAAGAGAATGAAGTTACATAAACCAAGATTATTATAAGAGAAATATGAGAAAATCTGCATAGGCACTAGATATAACGAAGGGTACCAGTAATGTCCCACACATTTTAGAAATACTCTGTTACATAAAGTGCACGTGGAATAAAAAGAAAGTAAGACAATGAAGACAAGTTTTAACTTGCCTTTGTGTTTCCTTTCGATTTCTTTTGAGCCTTGGAGAAACCCTGTATGGTGTGAAAGGTGGTGCCGCAGTGGTGGTCTCTGAACACAGTTTCTTTGAGTTCCATGTATATCTCTCTTTGTGTCTGTGTCTCTTGAAGTTGATTTTGAGTTACGTCATCTACCTTGTGACCTAGTGACTTAATTTCAATTTCCTCAGAATCAAGGAATAACACCTATCTCTCAAGTGGGTTTTGAAATCAAGAGAGTCAACTCCATCGCAGGAAATTGAAACCCTTCAATTGCTGTGCAACAAGCGTGCATCATTATTACATCCATTATTCTTATCTAAATTATATAGCTAAAGGAGCTAGGGTTCAGAGAGTATGAGGGACCTTCCGATTTCTACTACCTACCAGCAGTGTGACCTTGGTAGGGCAACACAACCTCTCTGAAGATCCGTTTCCTTACCTCCGAAATGAAGACCATAATCCTGTCTAACCCCAGGACTGTGAGAGCGACTCAGTTACTGAAGTCACGTGTAATGCACTGGAACTACCTGGCCACACCTAACAAGTGCTCTTAGAACCAAAGCTCCAGATTCTGGCCCCACGTCTGGCTCTCTTCTGCTAACCTCTCACCTTACTTTGGATATTTGGATTTACTTTGGAAGTCAATGGAAACAGAGAACGTTTTTAATTTGTTTTGTAAATTGTGAAGTGTGCTACATGGGTAAATGTTGAACCATAGTGTAGGAAGTGGCATCTTTGCTGTTATCACATTTGTTTGGACCCTACCCTACATCCCTACATGTATGATTTTTTTTTTTTCTAGTAGAACTCGTTTTCATTTAAATCAGACACTCTTTACTAAGGACAAAGCACTCTACAGGCAGCTTTTGTCTTTAGACAGCCTCTGTTTTGGTTGTGTCTGAATGTCACTTCTGCTGCGGTGAGGATATCTGCACATCTAGCAGGTTTTATCAGTGAATTTGCTAAAAGTTATTCTCCAGTGGCTTCAAGGCTCTAGCTAACAGGTAGACATCCAATTACAGTAATGCCAACATTAGCAGAAGTAAAACAACGTTTGCTCTCTAGCAGGCGAGATGTTAGCCACATCATTGTTCTGAGTCATGAGATTTGTTCTGGTTTTGCCCCTTATCATAATCCCCTAAATATTCAATAAGCTCTTGTCATCCAAATGTAACTTTTGCTTTAAAAAAAAAAAAACTCTACCATAATGATAACTTAGGATCCCAAATCTTCCTTCCATGACACACATGTCACGAGTCATCTGGATATTAAGCATAAACCAAATAAAAGTCACTGCCGGAGCCTCCCTGAAAGAACAGGGAAGTGGGAGGGATGTGCAAAAGACACACCAGGGAGGAACACAGTCTGGGCACATTCGGTAAAGGAAATCTCTTACCTGCTTGACCAATTTGGCAAAATAATTTTGGCTTCAGTGGCTTTATGAGTTGCAGATGTTCTAGGTTCCTTTCCTTGGCAATACCAGAAGGCATCCTTTTATCTGGAAACTCTAGAATGACAAAGCAGGCCACAGTTGTTTAATGCTTGAGTCAAAAGTAATGAGATGAAATGGATGCAATCTCTTTCAGTGGATGCAGTCAATTTCAGAGAACTTCTGCTTCAACAATGAAGAATTAATACACAGGTGACCCTAGTGTTAGCTCCATTCCCGCCTCACTTAGGGATTGTGGAGTAGTTCAGGGAAATTCCTCTATAATCATCATATTTGGATCTTCTTGTCAAAACTGATTCAGTGAACTTCAAGGCCAATTCAGGGCCAAATAATGGGCTATTTTTAAAAATCTCCCACCCTGTGTGTCCATTTCCCTCCAGGAACTTCCCAGATTCTGTTCTCAAATGCTTTTCTTGTAGATCCCTTGCTTGTTCTCTGCCGCCTTCTCATTCTTGGTGAGTCAAGCTTTGCTGTGTGTGCCACCTGGCCAATGTAAGGCCTAGATTCAGCCTTTGGTCCCTCTTTTTACCACTCTTCAATATGTGTCCTGCTCTCTCCCTTAATTGATTCCCCAAAAACTACCACATAAGGCTTTGCCTCTAGCTGGCACCAAATGGGAGGATGCCCTCCCATCTTCCATCAGCTAGAGCCCCTGCCATTCCACATTCTGGATTGACCCATGGGAGGTTTTTCACAACTGTGCAGAGGTTTTGCAATCTGCTTCCAAGTGCCCAAAATTCAGATGAACTACAGAGTTGCCAGGGAAAATCAGGATGCCAGTGCTATGGACTGAATGTTTGTATCTTCCAAAAGTTCATATGTTGAAACTCCTATTTCCAATGTGATGGTATTTGGAGATAGGCTCTTTGAGAGGTAATTAGTTCATGATGTGGGGAGTCCTCATGATGGGATGAGTATCCTATATAAAAAGACAATAGAGAGCTTGCATTTCCTCTCTCTGCTCTTGGCCATGAGAGGACACAGCAAAAAGGTGGCTGTCTGTAAATCAGGAAGAGAGACATCATAAGAACCCAACCCTTTGCATTCTGATCTCAGACTTACCAGCATCCAGAGCTACAAGAAATACATTTCTGTTGTTTTAGCCACCTAGTCTATGGTGTTCTCTTACAGCTGCCCAAACTGACAAAGACACCCATTTAAATGTGAATTTCAGATTAAAAACTAAAAACAAAATTCACTGTTCAAAAACTATTAGATGTTTACCTGAATTTCAAATTTAATTATATTTTTTATTTGCCAAATCTGTCAACCCAAAGTATAAAATAACCCCCTTTCTGTAACACTTAGTCACTGCTCTCCCAAAATACTTCCAGGATCTGGAGACTAAGCAAATGCAAGTCTCAGTTCTACAGAGCAGGTCATTGTCACTGCCGAAATTTGTGTCCCTGTCTGTGGGTGATAGGTGGGGAGAAGGATTCTCATAGACCTTTCTGCACTTTCGCAAGAAGAAAATGTTTGTGTTTGAAAGCTACCTAAAAACACACCCCCCTGCTGCACAGAACATGGTCATTCTGGACTTACTTTAGGATACTAGCTTATTAGCCAATGTCCTGCTCCCTAACACATCTTGAAATGTGACTGTTGACCTTCCATGTGTGGTGGGTTAGGGCTACAGTGTCAATTCTGAAATAAACAGCTTTCAACCCAGCTTTATTTACTTCACAATTTTGCCTGGGGTCAAAACGATTCTAAGAATTGCTGAAGATATCATAGTGCTTTCAGCATAGGCTCTTTGCAATTCCTGAGGAATAATCAAGAGGGAATCGGGAAATGTCCTCCACTTACTCCACAGAACCAAGAAATGAGATGAAGTAAATATGACATAGATCTTCCCCTCAAAAAGTAAAATTTCCTGCAAAAAATGAAGTAGTTCTACACATGGTAATCAAATCCCTGACCTTTTGATTTTACCTAAATGCCTACAAAGAGGTATAAACTTGCCATCTGGAATTCTTGGCTAGTTGATGAGATTTTATTTTGTTTTACCCAAAACTTTTTCCACCCTTGCCTATGCCCTCTGAGTGCTGCTAAAGTTGAAGGATGTATTGTGCCTTCTGCTACATTCATTTCCCACCTCCCAAACTGTGTCTCCAGAATAAACTCTCTATCTGAAGCAAAGACATTGGGAGCTTGAGTGGTACTGGCAGATTTATGATTCGTGCATTGGAGGGAATGTCCCCCTTGCCCAGATAGGACAGCAGCTGCCCTTCATACCAAATAGCCCTGGCACCATCTGGTTGGCTGACCCACTAATCTGACAGCTAGTTTTTGTGAACACCAGAATTGTTTCCCATTGGAGATTTCTTGAAACATCTCCTACATCAATTAAAGACTAAAGAACAGATGGTGATTTCTTGAGACAGTGAAGGATTTAACTGATTCATTACTCATGTAAGGAACAGTGATGACAACCAATTCGGCATCATATGTCTTGGCTTACTTTTCTTTTAGATTGTCAATTTCTAGTATGTTAGGAGATGTCAGGTTTTAGGAATGGAAATATGCTTCTCTCCTTCAGATGATTGAGACTTATAAGATGCCCTAGGAAGCCGGCAAGCACGATGATATCTTTCAGTAATGTCAAGGTCAGGCCTTATATTAATGGAAATGGTGTTCATCACCTTGCAGGTACCAAAGCAGCTCCAAGGATACTCAGTGAAACTAGTGACTGCAATAGAATTTGATAATGGTGGATGCCTTTATACGTGGATGCCACATAGCCCTGTGCTGGGCACACAGAAAGAACTCGGCAAACAGTAGCTGCCATTGTACTACTAACTACAGAAATTCTAGGAATTTAACAGCAGTTTTGTTGACCTTGTCATGCATTTTGGCATACTATTAGAAGAATGTACCTATATTTTATAACTTTATTTTCTCTGGGCCTTTCCTAGTTTCCACTGCTTTTCTTCCTTTCTCTCTAACTGATTTTTCTCTGTCTTTCTATCTCTGCCTGTCTGTCTGTCTCTCTCTCTCAAACACACACACACACACACACACACACACACACAAAACCTCTCCCTCTCCACTCATTTCCAACCAACATTCCTCAAGAGAATCTGATGGGGCATGTTATTCACTATTCATTTTCAGAGCACACCCACTGGGCATTCTTGTGCCTATTTCTTAACCTGCTCCTTCCAACTGACCTATCACTACTTCTCTTTGACCCATATGTAGACTCCTGATGCAATCCATCCCAGCAGGTTAATAGGTTCATGTGATAGAAAGCATGGGAAGTTAGTAAGAATCACTCTGAGGGGGGCACCTAGGTGGCTCAGTTAGTTAAGCACCCAACTCTTGATCTCAGCTCAGGTCTTGATCTCAGGGTGGTGAGTTCAAGCCCTGTGTTGGGCTCGACTCTGCATGTGGAGCCTACTTTAAAAAAAATCACTCTGAGGGACTCTGCTTAGAAGGACATTGGGGGTACAGGGTACATTGAGTTTCATAGGCTACGAAATACACCTGTAATTTAGTTTTCTTTTCCTCTGAAAGCTCATAATTAGCTTTTTTAAAAATTCCAGTGTAGTTAACATACAGTGTTACATTAGCTTCAGGTGTATGATATAGTGATTCAATTATTCTGTATAATACTTAATGCTCATCAAGATAGGTGTACTCTTAATCCCCCTCACGTATATCACCCATCCCCCCACCCATCTCCCTTCTGGTAACCATCAGTTTGTTCTTTAGAGTTAAGTTCTTGATTTGCCTCTCCCTCTCTTTTTATTCCCCTTTACTCATTTTTTTTCTTAAATTCCACATTTGAGTGAAATCACATGGTATTTGCCTTTCTCTGACTGATTATTTTGCTTAGCATTATATCCTCTAGATCCAGCCAGGTTGTTGCAAACGACGAGATTTCATTCTTTTTTTTTATGGCTGAATAACATTACATTGTATGTGTCTATACCACATCTTTATCCATTCATCTATCCATGGGCACTTGGACTGCTTCCGTATTTTGGCTATTGTATATAATGTTACAATAAACAGAGAGGTGCATATATCTTGAAATAGTGTTCTTTAATTCTTTGGGTAAATGCCCACTAGTAGAATTATTGGATCAAATGGTAATCCTATTTTTAATTATTTGAGGAACCTCCATACTGTTTCCCACAGTGGCTGCCGCAGTTTGCATTCCCAGCAACAGTGCAAGAGGTTTCCTTTTTCTCTACATCCTCGCCAACACCTGTTGTTTCTTGTGTTGTTGATTTTAGCCATTCTGACAGGTGTGAGGTGATAGCTCACTGTAGTTTTGATTTTCATTTCCCTGATGATGAGTGATGTTGACCATCTTTTCATGTGTCTGTTGACCATGTGGATGTCTTCTTTGGTGAAATGTCTGTTTATGTTTTTTGCCCATTTTTAATTGGATTATGTGTGTGTGTATGTGTGTGTGTGTGTGTGTTGAGTTGTATCAGTTCTTTATATATTTTGGATACTAGCCCTTTATTGGATATGTCATTTGCAAATATCTTCTCCCATTCACTGGGTTGTCTTTTAGTTTTGTTGATTGTTTCCTTTGCTGTGCAGAAGTTTTTATTTTCATGTGGTCCCAATAGTTTATTTTTGCTTTTGTTTCCCTTGCTTCCAGAGACATATCTAGTAAGAAGTTGCTATGTCCAGTATCAGAAAAAGTTACCGTCTGTGTTCTCTTCTAGAATTTTTATGGTTTCAGAGCTCATACTTAGGCCTTTAATCCATTTTTAACTTATTTTTGTGTATGGTATAAGAAAGTGGTCCAGTTTTATTCCTTTGTTATGGCTGTCTGGTTTTCCCAACACCATTTATTGAAGAGACTTTCTCTTTCCCATTGGATAATCTTTCCTGCTTTGCCAAAGATTAATGGAACATATAGTTATGGGTTCATTTCTGGGTTTTCTGTTCTGTTCTATTGATCTATGTGTCTATTTTTGTGCCAGTACCATACTATCTTTATTACTAAGGCTTTGTAATATAACTTGGAAGTCTGAAATTGTGATACTTCCAGTTTTGCTTTTCTTTATCAAGGTTGCTTTGGCTATTTGGGGTCTTTTGTGTTTCCATATAAATTTTAAGATTGTTTGTTCTAGTTCTGTGAAAAATGCTATTGGTATTTTGATAAGGATTGCATTAAATGTGTAGATTGCTTTGGATATTATAGACATATTAACAATATTTCTTCTTCCAATCCATGACCATGGAATGTCTTTCCATTTCTTTGTGTCATCGTGAATTTCTTTCATCAGCAGTTTATGGTTTTTATGGTAAAGGTCTCTTGCCTCTTTGGTTAGGCTTATTCCTAGGTATCTTACTATTTTTGGTACAATTGTAAATGGAATTGAATTTCTCTTTCTACTGCTTCATTATTGGTGTGTGGAAATGCAACAGATCTGGGACACCTGGGTGGCTCAGGCAGTTAAGTGTCTGCCTTCAGCTCAGGTCATGATCTTGGGGTTCTGGGAGCAAGCGCTGTGTCAGGGTCTTTGCTCAGTGGGGAGTCTGCTTCTCCCTCTCCCTCTGCCCCTTCTCCCGGCTTATGCATGTGCTCTCTCTCTCTCTCGCTTACTCATTCTCTCTCTCAAATAAATAAATAAAATCTTTTTTTTAAAAGAAATGCAACAGATCTGGGCCTTGATTTTTGTATCCTGTGATTTCACTGAATTCATTTATCAGTTCTAGCAGTTTTTTGGTGGAGTCTTTCAGGTTTTCTATACATAGTATCATGTCATCTGCAAATAGTGAAAGTTTTACTTCTTCCTTACCAATTTGGATGTCTTTTATTTCTTTTTGTTCTCTGATGGCTGTAGCTAGGACTTCCAGTACTATACTGAATAAGAGTGATAAGAGTGCACAGCCTTGTTTTATTCCTGACCTTGGGGGTAAGGCTGTCAGTTTTTTCCCATTGAGTATGATGTTCACTGTGGGTTTTTCATATATGGCCTTTATTATGTTGAGGTATATTCCCTCTAAACCTACTTTGTTGAAGTTTTTTTTTTTTTTAATCATGAATGGATGTTGTACTTTGTCAAATCTTTTTTCTGCATCTATTAAAATGATCACAAGGGTTTTATCCTTTTTCTTATTGATATGATGTATCACATTAATAGATTTGCAAATGTTGAACCACTCTTACATCCCAAGAGTGAATCCCACTTGATTGTGGTGAATGATTTTTTAAAATAGTGTTTGATTTTGTTTGCCAGTATTTTGTTGAGGATTTTGGATCTATATTCATCAGAGATATTGTCCTATAGTTCTCTCTCTCTCTCTCTCTCTTTGTAGTGTTATTATCTGGTTTTGATATCAGGGTAATGCTGGCCTCATAGAATGAATTTGGAAGCTTTCCTTTCACTTCTCTTTTGAAATAGTTCGAGGAGAATAGGTATTAAACTCTTCTTTAAATGTTAGGTAAAATTCACCTGTGAAGCCGTCTCATTTTGGTTTTTGTTTGTTGTAGCCCCTTCTGATTTTTGTATTCACCAGGTTCAAGCTCGGCAGATACTCTGTAGAGATATTTTTTCATATTTCACATTAAGATGTTGGCAATGCAGCTTCTTCTCATGGTAGGAAGTATAGGCTGGGGGAACTGCAGAGGAGCAAACTCTGAATGACTGATGGGATGCATGGATGGAACTCAGGTGGAGCCTGAGCCAGGCCTGATAGGATTAGCACCTGGACCAGACATGCTGCCTCCCCATTAATATTGTGTGGTGAAACCCAGCCTAAGAATCACCATATGAATAAGAAGCATGGCCTTGGTTATGAATAGCTTTCTATACCTGCTCCAAATGCCTGATCCCACTTTAATTCTGATCACTCAGGCACAGCCCTTGTTGATATGAAGCTTTACCTCCTGACTCTGCATCTTTCCTCTTTAAAGGTATAGGAACACCCTTCTTTGCTGAAAAGATCCCAAAGAAATGTTGTATACACAAATCTTTTATGATTACTATTTGACACCATCAACCTCTAAGTAGTATACTTTTAGGGTTCAAAAGTTTGTATAGCATTTCCAAATATTAGCACCAGATATTAAGATTGATTGATTGATTGATTGATTGATTTGACAGAGAGAGAGAAAGGCAGGGGGAACTAGGGGGAGAGGGAGAGCGAGAGAGAATCTTAAGCAGTTTCCACACCCAGTGTGGAGCCCAAGGCGGGGCTCAATCTCACGACCCTGAGATCATGACCTGAGCTGAAATCAAGAGTCGGACACTTAACTGACTGAGTCACCCAGGCACCCAAAGAGTAAAAAAAAAATAAACAGAGACAAACTACTGGGACTTCAGCTTATTTAGATGCAAGCTCCTATTAGAATGTGGTTTATACACATTTCATGCTAGGTTTGTGTATGAGTAGAATACAAATTCATAGGAAAATTTGTGACACTGTAACTTTTAATTTCCTTACTAAAATATATATTTCTTGAAGAATGAGACTATTTCTTTTTTATCTTGGATTTTTATCATTGGTGCTATGAAAAAGACTAAAACATATTAGGTGAAAAAGACTAAAACATATATTTGTTTAATGAGTATACAGTGATCATTTTATTGATATTATGGCTGTTCCTGGTGTTAATAACAACCCCAGAATATTACTCCTACACAACATCATCTGCTTAGGTACACGATATTCTAATCATTCCTCCCTGGGTCATCTACCTTCATATGTGCATAAAGATTTTAATGTACTTATTCTGCCCAAAATTTCAGGCCTTCCTACTCACATCCTCTCTCCAAACACAAAATTGCAACATAGCCTCATAAGTCTGAGACTAGTAAGACTAGCCTAAATAAAGTAGGAGGAAAGGATACATTTTAAATGCAGAGTATCATAAAAGAAAACTATAGTAAAAGTTACAGATAAATATAAGTATTACTCACTTGCAAAATTGAATAATATAGATCTGTGGCAATCATTTAAAAACAAACAACAACAAAAAGAGAAATATAAATGCCCTAGGGAGGAATGAGTAAGTAGACATAAAATACATGAAGGTGCAATATTTCCCAGTTCCTTTCCAAAGAACACTAACATCCAAAATGGGACAAAAATAGCATAAAACAAGAAAACCCAATAGCAGTATCCTTTAATATCAAGACCCTAAATCTTAAAAAATAAAATATCAAATATTATCCAGCATTATATTGAAAGAATAATGACAAATATAGTTTATTCAGAGAATGCACACATGGTTTGATATTGGTTATTCTATTATTGTAATATAATTTATCACAGTTAAGAGTTAAACTTGGGCACCTGGGTGACTCCATCAGTTAAGCGACCAACTCTTGATTTCAGCTCAGGTCATGATCTCAGGGTCTTGAGATCAAACCCCACATCTGCTCCATGCTCAGCAGGGAGAACTGCTTAAAATTCTCTCCTTCTGCCCTTCCCCCCCCAAGTAAATAAATAAATCTTTAAGGGTTAAAGCAACTAAAGCTATTTGTATAAACCTGGTATCTGAAAGAAATAAGCATTACATTAAAAAATAGGGGCACCTGGGTGGCTCAGTCCATTAAGTGTCTGCCTTGGGCTCAGGTCATGATCCTGGGGTCCTGGGATAGAGCACCTCATCGGGCTCCCTGCTCAGCAGAGAGTCAGCTTCTCCCTCTCCCTCTGCTGCTCCCCCTGCTTGTGCACTCTCTCCTGCTCTCTCTCTCTGTCAAATAAATAAATAAAATCTTTAAAAATAAATAAATAAATAATAAATCACACCTGAAGATACTAAAAGACTTGACTACACAAATTTAGAACATCCATATGTTACTCTGGGATAATGCTGACATCAATTTGCTTGTATATTTTTAGATAATTTTCTGTGCAGTATACATCTACCCACATGTGTATATGTATCTATAGCTGTATATGGTCAATTATTCTGTAAGTATTTAGCTTTTACTGTGTAACAAACGACTCCAAAACTTAGTTGTTTAAAATAATATGCATTTGTTATTGCTCAGGAATCAATGGATCCATGGTCAGTAGAGTAGGCATTACTGCTGAACTTGGTGGGACTTTCTTGCATGTTTGGAGATTGCCTGGCTCCAGTCTGGTCCAGACTCTCTTCCTTTTGCTTGCGCTCACATTGTTACATAGACAGGTCCACACAAGGAGGGGAATAATTGCAGCCATTTTTTAAAATAAATAGCATATCTCAAGAGCCAAGAATGAATACTATATCATATCCATATATTCTGATAAAATTTTGATGAAATTCAATGTCCATATGAAGAGAAAAAAATACTTATTGGGCCAGGGTGAGAAATATTTCCTCAAACTGATAAAAGATATATAACTCATGCCAGTAGTCAATAACATCCTTAATGATCGAATATTTCATGAATTCCTACTAGACTCAAGACCGGAAAACCCTCTATCATTATGGGGGGAGAACTGAGCAGACTAAGAAACGGCTGAGGTACCCCCATCCTTGCCTCTCCCATAAACAGATTATCTCCAGTGCTGCTTTGATTAAAGAGTGCAAAGGAGACTTCCTAAGGGAGGGAGTTGTTAGTAGGATGCCAACAAGCAGCGGTGGTTCCTGGGAGTTGGTTCCCTTAGCAGAATGGAAACTTGGCAATAATGGTCCCAGTTGTACAGCACTGTCAGCAGTTGCTCCAAATAAAAAATTAGTCAAGTTAATTCTAATCATGGTTTGATTTTTCATTCAGTGCACTATATCAAAGAAAAGTTTGGCATTTCATTCCATTGAATATAAAACATCTGACATTGTGCCATTGCAAAGGAAGGTTAAAAAATCCTCCTTTGAAGATGACTGTTTTTTTGTGCTTGATGAGAGAAACACGAATTTTGGTGGAGCAGAGTATTATGGTACAGAGAAATCTGATACCTAATTAAGAAACCTTCAGAGCAAAACCATTTTTGGAATTAGCTATGGTACACATATAATTCATAATTTAACCAAACAATTTTCAAACTTGTACCAATCCAAATAGAAGTTATAATTGTAGAAATTTACATATATTTTATGTACACACATTTAGAATAACTGTAAAACTTTCATGATGATAAAAGTACGGTAGCACAGCAGTGCATGATTTCTGTCTTTGCCGCCCATTATCACCAGGTTATTAAAATCAGCTGACCCTTTAAAAATCAACTTTGTGAATCAATCTAAATCTCTTTAAATGGTATTAAATTATTTTCTGTACATGGGCCCTCCATACTGTGGGTTGCAATTTCTTTAAAATCTGTGGGAATGTTTACTCAAAAACTATAATAAATCATATGGTCATCCTATTCAGAACGCCAATCAGTACAAAAACAAAAGACCCAAACATAGAATAAATTGCAGTGAAATTTAAACCTCCACAATTATATATTCAAAAAATGAATCCTCTAAACATGGGGGAACAACAAACATATCCTTTATGTATACAATACTGCATCAATTTTGTCACGTAGAGACCAAAATTAAAAACATTATTAGATGAATGACTCCAATAAAGAGGTAGCAGTGATGAATGCTAGAAAAGGTTTGCAAATTATTGGTGGTAAACAATAAATTAACTGTATAAAAAATAAGAAGGAAAGAAATAAAGAAGGAAATGTACCCTATTTCACGGAGTCTAAGATTACAATATTTTTCACATATCACAGTTACATATGTTTCTCGCATATCTGAAATTTAAATGAGTCTCATAATCATTTTTGGTCAGAAAACAGCCATGATGTAGTTGTCACTGCTGGGTTATACTCAGCTTGAACGTAGCTGGTCAGGCCAGCATCATATCAGTTTAGCTAAGTGCAGTGTTAATGCTACATAAGTGGAGTTAAATTGTTGTTTGAAATGTCTTCTAGAATGACTAACATGATTTTAGGCCAAAGTGAAAAGTTGTTGTACTCAGAAAGGTATGGAAACATGGCATTAACTAATCCATTGGATGACACTAAAGCAAATACTTGTCATTGGAAGACTGGCAGCCACCTCATACTCCCCTGTCTCAAAGTAGCAAGCAAGAGCTATACAGGACATAAGAAAGGAAGTTACTCACTAGTAGAAGGAACTATATTATTTTTTAAATTATTATTAGGACTTCTTTTTTTTACAGCATTTTATTATTTTGTGTTACTGAGATGCATGCGTAGGTATTGACTATTACAAGATAAGAGTATACCTAAAGCCTGAGAAATTGTCGATTCCCTCAAAATGGTAAAAGAAATTTCAAATGTCAGAGGCTCATTGAACCATTATTCAAAGGTACTGTTGTAGATTAATTAGCAGCACTTTTAAAAATTTTTTTAGAAAGAGATAAAAGGGCGGTGTGTCTTATAATTTATATCTTTTTTCAGATTTGTTGTAAAGCATATCTGTAACAAGCAAAGCCAAACTCTAGGCAACAACAACAAAAGATAGGGAGGCGACCCTGCTGACTCCAGAATGTTGGGGATCAGGTGTAATAGTAGTTGTCTTTTACAGAGGACTGTATAGCTATTGATAATTTTAATGTATGAAATGTACCTATATAAGAAAAATTAAAATTTGGAGTTATTTCAATTTTATTAAATTCTAAATATTTTCAAATGTTACATTCTTTCCCCTCCATGATCCCTGAAATATTCAAAACTGTGAATTGTATTGTATAAATATGTGAAGTTGAATTGGCCAGCATCCTGACCAAAAAGAGATCACCCAGAAGGGGTGATTGGTGAAAATATTTAGAATTTATGTTTTGAAGGTACAGCCCATAGGGTTTATTGATAGATTGGATTTAAATTCTGAGGTAAAAGATTAAGGATAAATCTAAAGGTATGTTTTCCTGAACAAATAAAAGGGGTTGCCAGTGTGTGAGATGATGGGCAATAAAAGAGAGCAAGTTTTGAGAGAAGGTCAGAATTTCAGTTTTACATCTACTTAATTTGAGATGTCTGAGACATCCGAGTAAGTATGTTGTAGGTTGTGGATATAGGGATCTCAAATTCACAGGAGCACTGTGAGATGGTGACATAAACTTTGGAACCATCACCATAAAAATCGTATTTAAAACCATGATAATAGATGAAATCACCACAGAAAGAATATATAGGGAGAAAAAGCTTCAAATGAAAACCCTGGACCATACCAACATGTGTAAGTCAGAGAGAAGAGGGGAGGCAGCAAAGGAAACTGGGACAGAGTGGCCACTGAGGCAGAAGGCAAACCAGGGGCATTTGGGAAGGGGAGTGAAGCACTGAAAGCCACATGAAGAAAGGGTTTGAAAGCACAGGGAATCATCAGCCATGTCAAATGCTAAATAAGATGAGGACAGAGAAAGCTGATTATAGTATAACAAAGTAGAAATCATTGGTGACCTGCATCAGAACACTTTCAGGGGAGGGACAGATATATGAAAGCCCAACCAGAGTAGATTTTAGAGAGAAGGGGAGGAGAAGAGTTTACGAGAATACAGGCAGACAATTTCTAAGAGTTTTACTCTAAAGGAGAGGAGACAATGTGGGGAAGCAACTAAAGAGATAGGTGCCCAAGAAAAGGTTTGCTTAAAAAAAAAAAACCAAAAACACAACCTGGTTTCAGCTCAGGTCATGATCTCAGGGTCTGATATCGAGCCCTGCCCTGGGGTAGGCACTTAGCCAGGAGTCTGCTTGAGATTCTCTCCCTCTCCTTCTGTCCCTCCCCCCACTCACACACACACTCTCTCTCTTTCAATCTCTCTCAAATAGAATAAATAAAATCTTTCTTAAAAATGAGAAAACAATAGCATGCATGTGTGTTGATGAGAAACAAAAAGTGGGGAAGAAATAAATGGTGGGACAGAAGAAAGGAGAAAATCTTCAAGGAACAGCAGCTAATGTGCAAGTGGAGAGGTTGACCTTTGGGAACCTTGTGTAAAGATCATTGATAGTGACAGGAATGAGAGCTGAACACAGACCCATGTGAGTGAGGAGTAGAGGTGGAAACTTGTAGAAGTTCTCATGTCTGCTCTTTTCTTATGAAGTAGAAAGTTATGTGTCTACTAAGTGAAGATGGGGGACATGTAAGCAAATTATTTTGTTCCCACAACATGTACTTGCAAAAGAAGGTATTCTGTAAGTGTTTTCTCCACAATGTCCTCTAGGTATCTGTGACAGCAAATTTGCTGACTGTATCTTATCATTTCTACATTACTTCTTTCTTTTGTCTCATTCATTGTTCTTTACATCTGTAAAATGAAGTTAGTAATGCATATCTTAGAATATTGTTGTGACATGAAAAGTTAATTTAAATAAAAATGTATAAAAATATCTAGAACATGGGTTGCATGATACAAACAAAATTTTTTCCTTCTTCTCTTTTTCCTTTCTTTTTCTTTTTTTTTTTTCCATTTAAATCAAGAGGAGACCTCCTCCTTAGTGAAATTTATCTTGTCTTATAAAATCTCCAGTCTGAGCTCTAGTGATCAAATGAGGACTCATCCTGGTTCTTAATTAGTGATGCACACCAGGCCAGTTATAATTAAGTACATACTCCCCATCACTTGTAGGTTAAATACATGGTTCATGGCATCAGACAGTAGGAAAAGCTTTATGAATGGTGCTCCCAAGGGTAGTCTGTTTTACCATATAAATTTATTGCTGGGAAGAAATTGCTCCTGGCAACATAATTATAGGTTAGAAAGAAATAAGGGGGCAAACGGTTCAACATATAGCATATGCCATGACTGACACAATCAGGGCTTGACAGCTTGGCAGGAATCTATACCAGAATGCCTGGTGTACCATGACCTCTGATGCCAGGTTTGTCTCTATCATAAATTATTTCATTCATAGTGATTGGATGATTGATTTTTTACTCATGAACAATGACCTTGCTCTTGAAATAAGGGACCTTAGTTGAGGAAGATGAATCCTCAATTCTCAAAAAAAAAAAAAAAAAAAAGAATTCTTGAAATATTGTTGTTAGCGCCCTGTCCCTACACCTGAAACTTAGAAATGCTTCAGAGAACTTCGATCTTCCAGCTCAAATTCATTTGAGAACTAGGAATTGCATGTGCAAGAGATACTTTCTTCCATTCATGTACATAATGGAAGCATGAGGAGAAAGAGAGCTGAAGAGGACCCCTTTCCTGAGAGTGAGGATGTGGTTAAGAATCTCTGCAGTGCCTTGGTGATAATTATAAAAGGAGAAACTATTTAAGACAGTGACAGCCCTAATCCAATAAAACAGAAGAGTAATTGAACCAAAGCTTTATTTTATAATCTTACGTCAAGAGCATGTCACAGGAGGACTTCTGGACTTTCTAATAAGGGTCTGTTTTTCTGGATGGTGGGCACGTAATTAGCATATAACACACCCTTACTCACACCTCAAAGTGACTCACACTCCATTCAAAATATCATACTTTTTTTTCCTCTAATGTGAAGTTTGAATTTTCTACCTATTCACAGCATAGATGGTGATACATATAGGTCTTATAAAAAAGGACAGTAATGATGCAAATCTGCCTCAGGCACTTGACACCAGGTAATAGCTTTCAATCACTGTACATTATAATCACTTACATCTAATAAGACTAGATTCCAAACCAGAAAAAAGCCTGGAGATAGGATTCATGTAGATGCTGTATCAGCTGGGTAGAACTGTGAGAACAGTTTCAAATGATGATGGTCAAACTCTACCAGCTCTTGAAGAACATTCTTCCTCTGTCTGTCCTATCTTTGTGGCACCACAGCTGAATTCCAGGGCCATTATTTTAATTAACACATTTTTTTTTCCTCATTCCTAGACTAAGTCTAGAATAAAAGAATATAAAAAACATCTTTGACTGGAGACTTCCAGTTCCACCTTTGATTTGTAAGAAGCTTAGAAGTCATCATTCCCATTCTTACAAGAAAAGCTGGGCAAACTGAAAACCAATGACTTTTTCTTAGATCCATCAGAAAATTGCCATTGCAGGGCAAACGGCTACCCTGAAACCTGGAGAGACAATTTCATCCAGAGGGACACAGCTGAGATCTATTTTTTTTTTTTTTTTTAGAGCAGAAGCCACTAGAGCCATAAACTGGCAGAAATGCTTAAATGTTACTTTTAATGAATTGTTGGATGCTGAGTGTGAACTGATGTGAGAGCGAGAAACTCTTGAAGACTGTTGTCCTAGGATAGGCTTATGGGCTTTACTTCCAGGACCCCCACCCTTTTTTCACAATGACTCAAAGAAGATCCCTTCTTGGATCTGATAGGGAGAGGAGAAGAACAATCATTGTGAAGTAAGCCAGAGTATTCTTCATAATAAAGACCTACTCGGCATGGAAAAACACTTCACAGAAAACATAGCCCACTGGGGCAAAGGCAAATTACCTGATTCTAGCCCCTTCTAGCTTTCCTAGGCACCAAGATGGAAGAGGGAAAGACACTTGCAAAGATCACAGCCCAGGGACATGAACTGGCCAAAAGTTGGAGTTTAAAACATAAAGTTATAGAACATCTCCTCCCCACACACATAACCATCACAACAACAAGCCTCCAGCATAATAACAGTGGATTGTAGCCAACTTGCTGCAAGGTGCAAACTTTATTTTAAAAAGCATTCTCTGGGGAACCCAAAGAGAACAGGGAAGACAAAAACAAAGACACTAGGGGAATTTGAATTCTCTAGTTCCTCCAGATGCAGGAAACGCTAACCACAGAACACCTCCTAAACAGGTAAGTTGGAGAGTTCAATTCCCCTCTTTCAGTAATTGATAGTTCAAGTAGCAGAAAATCATTTAAGGATATAACTATATATATTTATCTATATCTGTATGTATATCTGTATGTGAATAGATAAACAGCACTATCAATCAACATGATCTAACTGGTATTTATACAAACTATATTCAACAATAGAAGAATACACATTCTTTTTTCAGGCTTACATAAAACTTACCAAATTAGACCACATTCTACATTAAAAAACACACCTTAACAACATTTTTAAAAATTTTATTAGAATAAAAATATATGCAATATAGACTCATAGGCCACAGGAAGATTAAACTAGAAATCAATAACAGAAATTTAATTATGGGGGCGCCTGGGTGGCTCAGTCGTTAAGCGTCTGCCTTCGGCTTAGGTCATGATCCCAGTGTCCTGGGATCGAGCCCCACATCGGGCTCCCTGCTCAGCGGGAAGCCTGTTTCTCTCTCTCCCTCTCCCACTCCCCCTGCTTGTGTTCCCTCTCTCGCTGTGTCTCTCTCTGTCAAAAAAAATAAATAAAATCTTAAAAAAAAAAAAAGAAATTTAATTAAGAAATTCCCAAATGAAACAGTACATTTCCAAATAGCACAATGAGGCAAGGAAGAAATCTCAAGAGAAATTTAAAAATATTTTGAGCCAAATATAAATGACAATGCAACTTACTAAAATTTGTAGGATGTAGCAAAAGCAGTGTTTAGCAATTAAATGCATGTACTGGGGGAAAGAGAAAGATCTAAAATCAATATCTTAAACTTCCATTTTGGGGAACTAGAAAAAGGAGACAATTTAAAATAAAGCAAACAGATGAAAAAGAAATAATAAATATTAGAAGAGAAATCAGTCACATTGAAAACAAGGAAACAATAGAGAAATACAATGAAACCAAAAGCTGATCCTTTGAAAATACCAATAAAGTTGATAACTTTTAGTTAGGCTAACCAGGAAAAAAAGAGAGAAAACACAATTACCAATATCAGAAATTAAAGGAGAATCTTTATTACTGATCTTGTGAGTATCAAAGGCTAATAAAGAAATAGTATGAACAATGTTATGCCCACAGATTTGATAATTAGATGAAATGAACCAATTCATTAAAGATACAAGATGACCAAAACTCAACAAAGATAAATAAATACCAGAATAGGCCTCTATCTATTAAATAAATTATATCAATTAATAATAACTCTCCAGAAAAGAAAATACCAGGCCCAAATGGTTTCACTGGTGATTTCTATCAAACTTCTAAGGAAAAGAAAATGCAATTTCTCTAAAACATTGTCCAGAAAATAAAAGCAAAGACAGTACTTTCTATGTACTTTTTAATGATGAGGTCAGCATTATAGTAATGCCAAAACCAGGTAACAATATTATAAGAAAAAAATATAAACCAGTATTTCTAACAAACACTGATACAAAGATCTTCAAAAAATATTATCAAATAGAATCAACAACATTTTTTTTTAAAGATTTATTTATTTATTTGACAGAGAGAGCACAAGTAGGCAGAATGGCAGGCAGAGGGAGAGGGAGAAGCAGGCTCCCCGCCAAGCAGGGAGCCCAGCACGAGGCTCGATCCCAGAACCCTGGGATCATAACCCAAGCTGAAGGCAGCCGCTTAACCGACTGAGCCACCCAGGAGTCCCAATCACAACATTTTTAAATAATTATATACCATGACCAAGTGAAACTTATTTCTGGCATGTAAGGCTGGTTCAATATTAAAAAAAAACCAAGTTGATATAACCCACCATATCAAATAGCTAAAATCATGTGATTTAACAAAATACAAAAAACAAAAACAAAAACAAACCCACCCAAAACAGATCACATCCATTCACAATGAAAACTTCAGTAAGGTAGGAATAGAGAGGAACTTCCTCAACTTGTTAATGAACATGAACAAAACACCAATAGCTAGCATAGACTTAAGGTGAGAAATTGGATGCTTTCTTCCTGACATCAGGAACAAACAAGATGACCTCCTTTACAACTCTTTTTCAACATTGTTTGGGATGTCGTAGCTACTGAAACAACACAAGAAAAGTAAAATACAGGCAGAGAAGAAAGTAATAAGAATGGCTTTGTTTACAGATGGCATGATTGTCTATATAGAAAATTCCAAAGAATCAACAACAATAACAAAATACTTGGAACTGTTAAGTGACTATAGCAAAGTCACAAGATACATTGCTAACATACAAAAATCTATTGCTTTCCCACATCTGCAATGAAAAGCTGGAATTGGAAATGAATAAAACAATCAATGCCATTTAAAAGAGCACAAATACAATGTAATATACAGCTATAAATCTCACAAAACGGGTATAGAGTCTATGTTCAGAAAACTACAAAACACTGACAGAAACATCAAAACCACAGTGAAGGGAGAGGTAATCTGTTTCCATGGGTGGGAAGACTCAGTATTTTTAACATTTCAATTCTTCCCAACTTCATCTCAAGAGCAATCTCAATCAATATCCCTGTAAGCTATTTTTTAGTAAACTGATTGGCAAACTGATTCTAAAGTTTATTTGGGAAGGCAAAAGGCCTAGAATTGTCAACACAATACTAAAGAGAATAATAAAGTTGGAGAAATCACACTACCTGATTTCAAGATTTACTCTGAAGTTACACTACCTGTAACTGGCAAAAGGATGGACACATAGATGAATGAAACTATATAAAGAGCCCAGAAATAGACCCACACAAATATAGCCAACTGATCTTTGACAAAGGAATAAAAGCAATTCAACGGAGAAAGGATAGTGTTTTTAACAACTATTTCTGCAATAGTTGGATGTCCACATGAAAAATCAAACAAAACATTAACCTTGTAACAAAACCTTTATCTTCTACAAAATCAACTCAAATGGATTATAGGCCTAAATACAAAACACAAAATATAAAAAATTCAAGAAGAGGGGCTCCTGGTGGCTCAGTCGTTAAGCCTCTGCCTTTGGTTCATGTCATGATCCCAGAGTCCTGGGATCAAGCCCTGCATCCCGCTCCCTGCTCAGCGGGAAGCCTACTTCTCCCTCTCCCACTCCCCCTGCTTGTGTTCCCTCTCTCGCTGTGTCTCTCTCTGTCAAACAAATAAATAAAATCTTAAAAAAAATTTCAAGAAGAAAACATAAGATAAAATCTAGGCAATACTTAGTTTGGCAATGAGATTTTAGATTTAACATCAAAAGCATGACACATGAAATTTTAAAAAAATTGATAAATTGGACTTTATTAAAATTCAATACTTCTCAGAGAAAGTCCGCATTAAGAGAAAGAAACAACAAACTACAGATAGGGAGAAAATATTTGCAAAATACATACCTGATTATGCCCAAAATATGCAAAGCCCTCTTAAAACTCAACAATAAGAAAACAAACCACCCCATTAAAAAACGTGGGCAAAAGACATGAATAGACATCTCACAAAAGAAGATATATAGATGGCAAATAACCACATGAAAATATTCTCAGTGCAATTTGTCATTAAGGAATTGCAAATTAAAACAATGAGATATGACTACATATTTTATTAAAATGGTTAAATAAAAAAATTGAACAATACTAATGGCTGACAAGGACAAAGAACAACAGCAACTCTCATTCATTGTTGGTGGAATTGCAAAATGATGCAACAACAACTCTGAAAGACAGTTTGCCAATCTCTTACATAGCAAGACAATATTGCCATCTGATTCACCAGTTGTACTCCTAGGTATTTACACAACTAATTTGAAAAACTGTGTACACATGAAGACCTATATATGAATATTTATAACAGCTTTATTTATAATTGCCAAAAACTAGAAAACCAACATGCCCTTGAATTGATGAATAGGAAAACAAACTGCTACACATCCATATAATGACCTGTTATTCAGAAATGAAAAGAAATGAGTTATCAAGGCACGATAAACATAGATCAACTTTTAATATATATTGCTAAGTGAAATAACCCAGTCTAAAACAGGTACATGCTTTATGTTTCAAACTATATGAAATTTTGGAAAACACAAAACTATAGAGATAGTAAAAATATCAGTGGTTGCCAGATGTTTGGAAGTAGGAGTGGTAGTTAAATAAGTGAAGCATAGTGGATTTTTTAGGGCAATAAAACTATTCTGTATGATACTGTAATTGTGGATACCTGATCTCATGCATTTATACAAATCCATAGGACTATATCATACAAAGAGCAAACTTTAATGTACACAAATATGAAAAGACATTTAAGACATCAGGGCAAATTTGGCAAAATAATCTGTGTTACACATTTATGAAAAAAAAACCCTACTTAAGGAGGTATATGTTGGGGTGGGGGGAGTTGCTGACCTAAGTAACCTTGGAAATAATGGAGTCTATAAAACTAAAGGCAAAAGTAATAGTACATAAAGACTGTACTCTAGTTGATAGAGTTGCTTTCCACAGGGATACGGATTAACAATTCTGTATTGCTATGCATGTATACTGGAATTGTACATTAAGCAAGTGGATGAATGAGGTGGGAGCCAGGCTTCTCACTGTTAGAATAGGAGTTTACAAATAAGCAAGGGGAGGAGGCTAGACTGATCCATTTGTTAATGGATTAGAGTTACAAGCATCAGTATGAACTAGCTAAATATGATTACAGTTACATATAAAAATGTTATAGATATGAGTAGATACACAAGTTAGTATGCAGGCGTAGATTTCCTTGCTTTGTCATTGAGAGGGCCTAATAGCAACAACCATAGCTAAGTCCAGTTCTGGTTTCTAATACCATAGCCTAATAAAAGGAACCAAGGATCATTGGATCAACGACAGATTCTGGCATGAGACAGGAAATATATAACACAAGCCTGGAGTATTTTATAGTGCTAGAAAGTAAGAAAGTGTTCAAAAAGAAAAAAAAATCCACAATGATGAGGATTTTTCAAAAGAAGACAGGGGCCAAATTAAAGAGTTCCCATTGGAAAAGGTAGGACAAGTTAATCAACAAAATTTAAAAGTAGAATGAGATATAAACCAAAGTAGAAACTATATATCTATTAGTCCATATAGATATAAGTAAGTGATTAGATAAATAAATACATGGAAGAAAAGAGACAAATTTCACATGCAACAGAATCCCAAATAATTTATGTAAATATTGCACCTGCTCAGAGATGGAGCTTAATGTGCTTAATGATATCTCCAAAGAGTACACTATTGAAAAGAGAAGAAAGAGTGACTTTACAGTGGAGAAATCTGACAAACACTATCTCAAGTTAAGTGATCAAGGTTAACATCAATATCCCTAAGTCAAATTGATAGTATATATTCTCAATGTGATGTGATGTAAATGGCATGTTACCTCTGTTGTCTTATTCACAATAAACCATAACCCCCATTTAATCACAAGAAAATCATCAGACAAATCCCAATAGAGGGACATTCTACAAAATGCCTGATCAGTGTTTCTCAAAATTTTCAAGGTTACTAAAAATAAGGAAAACCTGAGAAACTATCACAAATCTAGAGTTGCCTAAGGAGACATGACAAGTAAATTTAATGTGATATGCATGGAAGAATAGAAAGAGGACATTAGATAAAAACTAAGGAAATCTGAATAAAGTAGGGATTTGACCAATAACGTATCAGTATTGGTTTATTAATTATAACAAATGTATTTTACTACTAATAGATGCTAATAATAGAAACTAGGTATAGGGCATATGAAATCTCTCTGTACTGTCCTCTCAATTTTTTTGTAAATCTAAAGCTCTTTGAAAGAATACGCTATAAAAAATGACTTGTAACCAATTTCCACAAGAACATAAAATGTTAAGTGCTTAAAATATTTCAATATCAAAAGAATTTGTTGTAATGCAAAATATATTTGGAGAAATTAACTTCTCCACATTCTAATAAATATTTCTATAATTCAAGGTATTTTTGAAAAATCAAAATATGTAGAGGGAAGCTTTAAAAAAAGGTTGGGAATCCTGTGCATCTTTCTTAAAGAGAGAAATAAAGATTACCAAGAGTCATTTGTTAAAATAGCAGGTGTACATAGATACATATATATATATAGCAGGTGTACATTGTATTTTATATACACATGGATAGATAGATAAAAAATAATTTAGCCCCTAATTTCCTAATTTATAGCACGTCCATGTTTAATATTTATACCTGTCTTACTTCAGAAATTTGGAGTATTAGGCTCAGGGCTAGAAAGTTCCAGAAATGGGCTTTTCAGAAAGCCCATCTGACTATAAAGCTGTTTCATTGTTCTTATTGCATCTCCTTTCCTTCCAAGGAGTATTAGAGAAATCTACCTAGATCCTGCCATGAAGAAGCAGCTTAACCTTGATCAACATAGTTTCATGGCTGTTAGTCAATAAAAATATTTTGTTTCTGCTATCGCATGGGCTTGCTTTGAGAATGAAATGAATATCACATATACATAATATATATGTATCATATATAATATATATACATAACATTCATATATGTTGTTCAACATATGTATATGTATATCAACATATATATGATGAACAGCAAGAAAAGAATCTATCTTTGAAATCCCTCTAATTACTATCCTTCTTTTATTTTTCTGAGAGAGAGAGAGAGAGTGAGCGAGTGCGCTCATGAGTCGGGGAAGGGGCAGAGGGAGAAAGAGGGAGAGGGAGAAGGAGACTCCCCCCTGAGCAGGGAGCCTGACAAAGGCCCCAATCCCAGGACCCTGAAATCACGACCTGAGCCGAAATCAGACGCTTAAAGGACTGAGCCACCCAGGCACCCCTCTAATTTCTATCTTTCTTGAAACTCTAATCTAGTTAGAATGATCTAGAAGCTGTAACCTAAGGCATTTTTTTCAAAATATTATTAAAATCATGGCACAACTAGAAGATGGTATAGAACTAATATTCCAGGCATATTAGGATAAATACATAAGCCTCCATTATCCTGAAGGACTTAGAGCCTCTGTGCCCCAGTATCTGGGCACACCTGAAAATCAGTCTCAGGTTTCCAGCATGTTGAGGCAGGCAGGATAGTAAACTGCACTCTGAATACCTTGAATTTCTGCCCCCCCCCAGGCCTTCAGTCAGTTCACTCTCTAACTATACTCTCCCCCCTCCGCTCACAGCCTATCACTTTAATATCCAGAACCCAACTCCGATTTTCATTTTTCCATGTTTCTTCCCGAATACTTAGCCACTCATGCTTTCTTCATTTTCTAAATTTCCACAGTATTTGCAAACATCTCACTAATTAGCTCTCAGTATCTTGACTTAAGTTTTTTATTTTTCTTCCTTATACATGTTTTTGTTTTTCCCCAAGAAAATAAAACTCTTAGAGGAGAAGGAAGTTTGTGCTTATACATCTCTGAGTTCTTCATAGGACCTTAGCCTATAGCAGACACACAATTTTTTTGAGAATGTTATTTTAAATATAACCTCACTACCTTAAACTTGTAGCTGTGTGTGAAGAGTATTTCAATGGATCCTGGCATCATGACCTGTGAACAGAAGTAACTGGCCTGTGGATTGCATATGTGGATGCCAACCCTGCCCTCAATCCTTGCTCCAAAAAACATCACAAGGTGCTTTTTAAAATTTCTCTTGGCTGAAAACTTTCAGTGTACCTGAGTGATCAAAAGTTTTTCCAGTGAGATTTTTATCAGAATATGTATTTCTGATTTTCTGGATGAGAGGTGAATCATACGCTGTAACATGTCACAAAATTGTCTTCATATATAAGATCAGGTAGGATAGAGAGGAGATATTTTACCTATTGCCTAGAGTGTCCCAAATCTAACAAATGAAGGACATGGCAAGTTGCGGATTAAAGTTATGATAAAATGGAAATAGCAGTATGGGATATGCTTGCAACATATTTTCATGCATTTTTCCAAATTAAAAAAAAAAGGAAAAAATGGGGCAAAACCATAGCATTTAGGAATTGGAATGTGGAAATCAGCCTTCATTAGAATGACAATCTGAGACTTTTTTTTGTTGAAGTACAAACAAAAAAATCATATTTGCATTTGCAGCATGAAATGTTATTAAAACTAAACCAGATGTTACATTCATATTCAAAGTTGTGAAGTCTTCTAAGCAGTGACAGTGCATTAGCAAACAAAGTAAAATAAACAATATGATAATGTTGGAATGTTGGGCTTTCTGCCAACAGAGGTAAAACATAATCTCAAAGAAAATCACCCACAATAAGGAAACCATAGAAGATTCTTACCGGTATTTAACTGAGGAAATCTAGATAGATCAAATACAGATATGGCTCCAAGAAGAATGTTCTCTAAATTCATAAAGATAATCCACGTTGGGTTTTATTCATTTGTTTTCTCTTATAGATGATCGGAAATAAATTCTCTAAATGAACCTTAAGAACAATTAAAATTAATGAATGCATTTTATGAGTTCAAAACATTGGAATACTTCGTTTATATATGGCACGTTGTTTTTGGCTATATATACTATCTGAATACACCTGAGGCAAAGCACGCTAGTGGGAAAGATGAGGACTTTGGCATCAAATCTCATTGAAATCATGATATAAAATGTAATTGTAAGATAAAATCAAATCTCAGTGTTCTCATCCTTAAAATGGAAATAATAATTACCTTATAGGGTAGTATGAGGGTATCTGAAAATGATATAATGTATGAAATCTGTCAAAACAGGGGCCTGGCACCCGATAGACAGACACTAAATATTACCTGTTATTTTATCATTTTGATTACAAGATCATAGCCAGAGAATGAAGAGTAAAAGAACCAATTTAGCAAAGATATAAACACACAAAACACTTCCAGTGGCCACCAAGCTCCCTGAATGTTCCAGGTATCCCACTGGGAATGCCTCCTCTGGAGCTAGCCAAGCCTTCAAGGGACCAAAGTTGGGTTATGTTGTTTTGTGAACTGATGCCCCACTTTTTATGTGTTGTATTTGGAAATATTTGTTAGCATTGTTCTATGTACAATATTGAATGCTTAGCAAAACAGTGCTTTCATATTGAAGTTAAAATCCCCTTATGCATATAGGGTTGGTACATGAATCTGAGGGAAATTAATGAGAAGCAAAGCTGATTGTCATGTATTGTCATGCTGTATTCAGAATTCCCCTGTCCCCTCTCTGGCTTAGTTATGGTGTCAGGGTCATCGTGCCTGGCTATCTCTACTGCTGGGTAAAGTTGTTTCTCAGGAGACTCCTCGATCTTTTATTGAAATGGACACTTCTCTGGCATTTCCCTCCCTCATTTCGACTGATGAGTAAGGGATTTATTTAAAATTTCTATTTTGATCATCCACACCAAGACTATGACAGTCATAAGCCTTTATGTAATTAACAACATAATATATAACAACATTGAAAGCCTACACTGCTAGATGTGCAAAAAAAGATCATAATTGTGCTAACAGCTAATACTTATGGAGTACTTACTAAATGTCAGGCTCTAGTCTAAGTACTGTATTTGTATTAATTTATTGTGTTCTCCCAACAATCCCATGAAGTAGGGATCTATCTTAGTCCTCTTTTCAGCATAAGGCACAGAGATGGTGATGTAATTGATGACTGCAGGATTTGACACAGCCAGTCTGACTCCAGAACTTGCTGTCTTAGCCACTACGTTAGGCTCCAGTCATAGCATAAGCCTTCAGCACACCACAGTAAAATCAGCACCAAAGATCTCTTCTGTTCTCTTACCTTCTTTAGACCTCGTAGAGTTAGGTGGAGCTGTGTGACTAGTAACGGGCAGAGGGCAGGGGTGTTGGATATCACTTCCAGGTTGAAGGATGGAAGAGCTGCCCATCATTCTCCAGCAACGTCTTCTCCATTCCACCAACTGAGAAGGCCACTTGTTCCAGATGTAATGGCCACAAGAACGTGGGGCCTCTCAGTCTGGGGCTTGAGTGGCTCTGTGGAACTAAGACACACTCCTTCCAATACAGAGCATATATTAGACATGTGGCATGAATAGGAAATGAAACAGTAAGAAATTATTACCTCAGTGTAGCCTCGCTTATGCTAAGAGACTCCTTGCTCTTGAAGCGGGAGAACGAGGTTCTTGTCTCATGGAGTCGAAGAATGAATCTCGTGCACGAAGCACAGTGAATAAAGCGACAGAAGTTTATTAAGCAAGGATACAGAAAAAAAGCCCTCAGGAATGAGAGGAGTCCCGACAGGGTTGCCACTGAGGGCTTTTAGGGTTGGTCTTTTATAGAAAGCTAACCAGGGAATTTAAATCTTCTTGATTTTTCTACTGCAGCACTATTGATTAAGGACTAGTGATAACATCTTTAATGGCTTACTTCTTTTTAGGGTCTAGTTATTTTCTGTTCACCACAGGAGATGGTAATAAATAAGATTTCCCCCTCAGACACCTAAGGCAAGGTGGTCTGGTGTATGCCCTTATCTCTGGTTTCCTTATACCCCCACATTTTTGGAATTTCTGTGAGCCTGATCCGGGAGCCCCCTATCTATCTCTCCCTACCTAACCCTGCCTGTCCCTTTCTCACTCTCAGAATTGGAAAACTATTTGAATAAAACAACACAAGCTTTATTATCTACCTATCAGTCAACTTTGTATGTGCAAAACAGAACATACATTATAAATATCTATGAAATATCATCATCATTCACAAGCCCCAAAAGAAAAAACTAGTCAGAAATTTAAAACCAAAGGCAACAAATTTAATCTCAAGCACGTTACCTGTTCTGCTGAAGAGAAAGAAGAAATAAGTTGGATATAGGACTTTAGCCTAGCATATGAATAAACTATTCTGGATCTGACTTCCAGGTCTCTAATATTTCCTCATATATTTTCCATCTACCATGTGAAAATTTCCTTGACTTTCTATACAGCTTATTATTTGGATCTAAACTCACTTTCAGGGGCTCCTGGGTGGCTCAGTTGGTTAAGTGTCTGCCTTCGGCTCAGGTCATGATCTCTGGGTTCTGGGATCGAGCCCCCTGTCGGGCTCCCTGCTCAGCGGGAAGTCTGCTTCTCCCTCTCTCTCTCTGCCCCTGCCTCCCAACCCCCACTCGGGCTCTCTCTCAAATAAATAAAATTTTTTAAAAATAAATAAAAAATAAACTCACCTTCAATATATTATTACGTACTTTCATTGATTTCAAAATTTTGATATATTATTTTTAATTCTGCAAACTATTTTTTTCTTTTTATTATTACTTTTTTTTAACAGGATATTACTACATTTTGTGAGTTTAATGCGCTCTGTAATTTCTCTGAGGACACTTATCAGAATTATTTAAAATCCCATTTGTTCTTATCAGAATTTCTTGTGTCCTCCAGAGTCAGGTGTTTGTTCATTTTGGTTTTTCTTGTTCATTTATGCTTTTCTTAAGTATCTATTGATCCTTGATTTATTTTTTCACTAATTGATATCATCTGCTTTATATCATATAGAAATTCTTCAACTTTTTTTGTTGTTGTTGTTCTTTCAACGTTACCTTCCCCTATTTCTGAAATAATTGTGAATTTATTATTTTTCCAATAACTTTTTTGCTGTTCCAGTGTGATTTGGGGAGAGAACAAATCTAAACATTTATGCTTAGTGACTATCTTGATGTAGAATTCTGCTTTTGACTCCTTTGGGTTGAAATTGATCCTGTTTTATAGCCTAGGGTTGTCCTCAACTGATTGATGATTCCAGCCCATCAGTTCAGACCTCACACCTGGATCCTCAGTCATCACCTCTAACAGGTTAACTACTGGATTCTAATGAAAAGAGAGCACCTACCAGTTTAATTTAGTGATGCCCCCACTATCACCACCAAATGTACCAGGATGCATTTTGCCCTGACATCATTGCCTACACATTTTTTTGTAATTGAAATATTAGCTAATAGTTTTATTTTTTTTAAGTTTTTATTTGAATTCCAGTTAGTTAACATACAGTGTAATATTAGTTTCAGGTGCACAATATAGTGATTCAACGCTTCCATACAATACCTGGTGCTCATCACAAGTGCACTCCTTAATCCCCATCACCTCTTTCACCGCCCCCCCCTCCACTTCCCCTCTGGTAACCATCAGTGTGTTCTCTATAGTTCAGAGTCTGTTTCTTGGTTTGCCTCTCTCTTATTTTTCCTTTTGCTCATTTGTTTTATTTCTTAAATTCCACATATGAGTGCAATCATATGGTATTTGTCTTTCTCTGACTTATTTCACTTAGTACAATACTCTCTAGCTCCATCCATGTTGTTGCAAATCATTGCCTACACATTTGCCTATAGAACTAAGCTACTGCAGCAACTCAGGTTTAAATTTAAATTATTGTTTTACTATCTTTCTTCGTTGTGTATAATTCACCAAGAAAAATGACACCCTGCCTGTGCCCTTTTTCTTGTTTTATAAATATTCATTTCTTCCTGGTGATTTGAAAAATGTTGAAATGAAAGTTTCAAATTTTCCTGGGGAAAAAAAAATGACAATTTTCAATTACCGTGCTGCTTATCACAAAAGCAGTTTCATTTGCCTGATGGCTTCATTGACTGGTGTCAGGATAATGCCAAGTAGAATGTTTTGCTAGCTTAATGCCACCCACAGAGCTAGACAAAATATTGCTTTTCATGTACTTTACAAAAATAGTAGCTATTAATTGTGCTGCTCAACCATAAACTGATCAAGCTGGAGAAAACAAGAAATGTGGCATTTACAATTTAGGAAGCCACTTCCCTCAAATTTTTAGTCATTAATGCAGTTTAAATCTTGGACTTAAGAATCTTACAAAATTCTTTTAAATCTCCTGATTTATTGAAAGTTTACTTTTTTGCACATCAATGAAGTAAAGTCCTAAAGAGACTTGAGGCTACTGACTAAGATTTGCTACATCATTATAACTGAATGTTGTGTTTTTGTACTCATGTTTAATGTATTAAAAATTAAATTAAGGAATGGGATTCAAATTTTAACAATGATTGGACATAGTCGTAGACAGTTTTCTTCAACAAGCATTGATTGGTGCTTTTGCCATTGATTTATCAGACACTGTTCTAGGCACTATGAAATACCAAATGGTAATTTCAGAATTATGTGTATTTGTTTTAAAGCAAGACCAGCGGGTCTCCTGGGTGGCTCAGTTAGTTAATTGTCTGCCTTCATTTTGGCTCCTGATCTCAGGTTCCTGGGATTGAGCCCCACGCTAGGCTGCCCACTCAGTGGGGAGTCTGCTTCTTCCTCTCCCTCTGCCCCTCCCGACCTGTGCTTTCTTTCTCTCTCTCTCTCAAATAAATAAATAAAATTTAAAAAAAAAAAAAGCAAGAGCGGAATGTAAGGTGCAAGAAGTATAATGGTAAAAATTTCTAGAAAAGTAGACCAGAACTAGATGTGAACAAACTTCAATGCAAGGCTGTCTGCTGGCATAATTCTTTCTTGCCTAGGACAGGTCACTCTTTGTTATATTCAGCCCTTCAACTGATTGGTTGAGGCCCACCCACAAAGTACATAGCAATCTGATTTACTCAAAACGTACTGATTTAAATGTTAATCTCATCCAAAAACACCCTCACCAAAAAGAGAAAAAAAAAAAGATAGTTGTGGTAGCCAACCCCCAAATAATTCCTGCTCCCTGGTATTCATGGCCTTGTTTGGTCCCCACCTTCATTTTACCAAGGTTGATCTGTGTGACTAATAGAATATACAAAAGATGGTATGTCACTTCTGAGATGAAGTTGTATTAGTTAGAGTTCTTTAGAGAAACGGGAGAGAGAGAAATTCATTCATATATATATAGACTCATTTAACCATCTCAGCAGACCTACAAGGTAGTCGTTATTATTATCTGCATTTTGCAAATGAAAACTTTAAGGATGTAAAGTTTAAATCATTTTTCAAAGTTGCACAGCAATTGAGTGGCAGGGCCAGTATGAGAACAAAAGAGTTTGGCTTTAGAATTTGCTCTCAAAACTACTAGAAAATGATTCCAAGATAAAGTCTGAAGTTTCATTTTCCTTCTGCAGGTTTTCTGTTGTGTCAGAATGAGACTATCCATGACATTGTGCAAGTTTTATATAGACAGTACAGCCAGAGGAAGAAGGTTGTCTTCTTCCGGAGTAGGGCCAATCTCTGGAGGAAGGCTTGGCATGTGCATCAGGACTAATACCAGATCTGGGCCAGAGATGACCTGAAGTGGGTGATTTTCTGGCTATGGCCGTTTTAAGCAAATTACCAATTATTTGGTGCTTCTCCCTTCAAGAGGTGAAGCCTTACTGTGCTTAACTTGGTGCATCCTTGTAACAGATAGAATACAGTGCACTGATGGTATGTTACTGAAGAGATTAATTTGTACTTTTGTGGCTCATGTCTTGGGCTCTCTCTCCAATCACTTGCTCTCAGGGAAGCAAACTGCCATATTGTGAGCAACCTGGTGGAATGACCTACAAGGCAAGGAACTTAGATATTCAGCCAACAGATGGTAAAGAACCGAGGCCTGCCTGCAACCACATGAGTGAGTTTGGAAGCAGGTTCTCCAGCTCCACGTGACTATAGGCTGGGCCAAGAGCTTGACTATGACCCCTGAGAAACCCTAAGCCAGAACTATCCATCTAAGTTGACTCTGACCCACAGAAACAGTGAGATAATCAATATTGTATTAAGATGCTAAGATTTGGAATAATTCTTACATATCTGTAGATAACTAATATACTGACCTAAGTTATCCAGGAAAGGAAATGTGTAACAGGAGTTGAAAGAAGGCAACATTTTTTTGTAATGTTGATTCTTTTCACCTCCTTGATCAGTTTAGTCTTATCACAAAGTATGAACATTCACTTCCTAGAAGGGGTCCTTATCAATCTGCAATTACATAAAGACCCCCTAGGTGGATCTTTATCAGTGCCCCATACAGAGTTTGATATGGGTACGTATTAAGCATTTTCTACTCCATTTACTCAATTTATTGAAAACTCAGAGGCCCAAACCATACTCATCTTAGTAATTATTTTCCCATTGTGCCATTAACAAGGGGAAAAAGTACTTGCTGGTCTGGGAGAAGACTAATTGAGAGGGGGAAAAGAAATAAACAAATTAGAGTTGGTAATTCTATTGTGATAAAATATCTTAATGGTAAAATTACATTGTAAACCTGGGTCATATAATATCTGAGGGAGGCCTTTTAGTGTACACTGCACATTAAAATGCATTTGTATGTGCATTTTAATTTGATGAATGGTGACACCTTCCCATTCAAAATGCCAATGGTAGTTGACAAAGAGTTCAAGAGGGACCGAAACAAAGCAAAAGGAAAAGGTGGTATAAAAAATTTTGATCCCCCATCAGAACATGCTGAGCCATATTCAGAAACTCTTACTAAGGTACCCAAATCAGGTCTCCCTCTCCCCCCACAAACCATAGGTATTATGCATTCAGTGTATGCAGCCATAGAATTTTTTTTAAATCTTAAAAACACTGTATTCCAAAGTATACTAGCAAGTTTAGGTCCTTGATGGTAGCAGAAAGAAGAGAAAGTATTTATTTTTCTATGATTCCATTTGCATGTAATGATAGTGGCTTGGATGACAGTGATAGTTATAAAGGCTGTGAAAAGTGGAAAATCACTGATAACCAGGGTGTTTTTGAAAGTAGTTGACAGACTCATGATCAGATGTGGAGTATGAGACAAATAGAACCAAGGTTGAACTAAAAGTTTCACCTGAGGAATGACGATCACTAGTGCTATTAACTGTAATTGAGAACACTAGCAGATGAACAGGTTAGGTGATGGTGATGGGCAGTGAGTCAGGAGTTCTATTAAAATTTCATTGCTTATTTACATCTAAGTGTAGATGTCAAGGATGCAGTTGGATTTACAAGTCCATAATCAAAGAAGACATTGTCATTGAAAATATAAGTTTGGGTATCATTAAATTGTAGATAGTTGTGGTAGCCAACCCCCAAATAATTCCTGCTCCCTGGTATTCATGGCCTTGTTTGGTCCCTGCCTTCATTTTACCAAGGTTGATCTGTGTGACTAATAGAATATACAAAAGATGGTATGTCACTTCTGAGATGAAGTTGTATTAGTTAGAGTTCTTTAGAGAAACAGGAGAAAGAGAAATTCATTTAAGGAATTGGCTCATGCAATTATAGAAACTGGCAAGTCTAAAATCTGAAGAGTGAGCAAGCAGGCTGGAGACCCAAAGAAGAGCTAATGTTGCAGTTGAAGTCCAATGGCTGTCTGCTGGCATAATTCTTTCTTGCTTAGGATAGGTCACTCTTTGTTATAGTCAACCCTTCAACTGATTGGTTGAGGCCCACCCACAATGTACATAACAATCTGATTTACTCAAAACGTACTGATTTAAATGTTAATCTCATCCAAAAACACCCTCACCAAAAAGAGAAAAAAAAAAATTTAGGGTAACATTTGACCAAATATCTGGACCCTGTAGCCCAGCCAAGTTGACACATAAAGTTAACCATCACAATTATAAAAGACATATGGCTTCTTTGCTCTCTCGGGTCATTTTCTTCTGGGGAAGCCAGCTGCCATGTTATGAGGCAACAGCCCCGTGGAGGAGCATATGTGGTAAGGAACAGAGCCTTTTGTCACATAAGTGCCATCTTCAGAGCACATCCCTCAGCCCCCGTTCAATACTCAGATGGGTCAGCTGTAGTCCAGAACTTGACTACAACCTCCTGAGAGAGCCTGACTAAAGCCACCCAGCTAAATGGCTCTGAATTTCTACCCCTCAGAAAATGTGTAATATAATAAATGTTGTTTTCAAACTGCAACATTCCTGGGATAATTTGTATGTAGCAATTGATAACTAATACAGCTTTGGGTACCAGAAATGTTTAAGTACTAGCTAATACTTAAAATGTGCAGCAGTTTTGGAATAAGTCAGTGAGTGGAAATGAGGAGGGCTGATGAGGGTGTTCATAAAAGCCTGAAGAGCCTTAAGGAAATTTTGTAGAAACATCATTGCCTTTGAGGAGGCTTTGATTGAAGAAAGTGAAGAAAATCTCAGAAACTAGAGCAAAGGAGATCCTTTTATGTGTAGTGGCAGAATGTTTAGCAACACCATTCCCTACAATAATGAGGAAAGTAGATGTGCCTAATGAATTTTGTGATGCAGCTAAGATTTCAGCCGTAGTGTTAGAGGTACCACTTGTTTTCATCCTGCTGCTTAAAGTAAAATGTGAAATGAGAGAAAGTAACAGGAGGACTGCTAAACATGGAGGAGCTGGGATTTAATAGTGTTGAATATTCTCAGGTTCTCCAGTGGGAAAATGATGCTAAAATTAAGAAAGGGCTTCTAAACAATGATCCATCCCAGGGCACTACTAGGAAAACATGGGCTACTGATAAAACCTATCCTGTGACAGTAACATCTTTTGGTAAGACCTCAGAAAAATCAAAAGTGGTGCATCAGCGGGGCACCTGGCTGGCTCAGTCGGTAGAGCATACGACTCTTGATCTCGGGGTTGTGAGTTCAAACCCCATATTGGGCGTAGAGCTCATGTTAAAAAAAAAAAAAAGGCAGTGCATCAATGTTTAATTCTGTCAGACAACAGGTCCTCTAGAAAGTGTAAGGTTGTAGCTCATAGATACTCTTAACCAAACTTCTAAGTGCAAATCAAACTTCTAAGAAGCTGAAGGGCGTTGTTCCTCAGACGGGTTAGGATAAACCCAATGTAGAGAAGAGCTTACCTCAAAGAGGCATGTAGGTGTATCTTTTGTCTAGTGTGACAGGATGACTTCTCTGTTTAGTTTCACGGGTCTTCAGATTTAGAGAGAAAGTGTACTTGAGGAGATGTACTTAAGGAATTAAATTCAAAGAGCCTGGCCTAATCCCTGCCTCCTGGTGTTCACAACCTTGTTTAGACCTCTCTCACATTGTCTTGAGATTAATCTGTTTGAACAATAGAAAATGGCAAGTATTGGTATATCACTTCTAAGCCTATGTCCCACGACATTGTGGCTTCTGCTTAATTCTCTCAGGATTCTTGCTAAGGGGAAATGCAGGTGTCATATGAGGATGCTCAGGCAGCACTTGGAGTGTGTTTTGTCAAGAAGAACTGAGGCCTTTTTCCACCATCCAGGAAGGAACTGAGGCCTATTTCCAAGAACTACATGGGGTAAAGGGGAAGCCATCTTGGAAGCAGATCCACCATCTTCAGTCAAGCCTCCAGATAAGCTCCGGCATCGCTGACAGCAGGACTGCAACTTCATGAGAGACCTTGAATCAAACCATCCCCCAAAGCCACTGATGAATTCTTCACTCTCAGAAACCATGTGAGATAATAAATATTTGTTGTTTTAAGTTGCTAAATTTGGGGTAATTTGTTACACAGCAGTAGATATCTACTATAATGGTATTTAAAGCCATTGCTCTGGGGAGCGCTCCTAGAAAGTAAAGGTGGCTAGAGAAGTCATGCTGTCAGGAATGTGATGCCTGAAGCCTACTGGTGTTTATCAGGAGCAGGGAGGAGAAGATACAGCTACACAACTTTGGCAAATTACTGGCATTTATTTTCCCAATCCATCAAATGGAGATAGAACAGCTTACAGTGATGTGGGTGAAGATTAATGAATAACATTTGTAATGTGTTTAATATAGTGTGAAGCATTATAGAGTCTCAATTAGTATTTTCCTTCTTCTTTGTACCCTACTTACTATAGTTTTATGTTTTCATTCTCTCTCTTTTTTTTTAAGATTTTATTTATTTATTTGACAGAGACACAGCGAGAGAGGGAACACAAGCAGGGGGAGTGGGAGAGGGAGAAGCAGGCTTCCCGCTGAGCAGGGAGCCCGATGTGGGGCTCAATTCTAGGACCCTGGGATCATGACCCGAGCCGAAGGCAGATGCTTAACGACTGAGCCACCCAGGAACCCCTAGGTTTTCATTCTCATTAACAGAACAGATATTCAGATGTTCAAATGAGCATTGTGAAGTGTGTAAAAATTTCAGAATTAAATTCAAATTAGGCTAACTGCGCTTTTTTTTAGATATCTTCTCTTCCCTTTAACTTGGTGCATTCCAAAGCATGTTTTCCAAGGACAGTAAAAGATTCTTATCAAAATATGTGTCTATTAGAATTATATGAGAGAAATACTGCTAAGAAAGGGGCATGTTAAGGACTTAGCTACAGAATGATTTAGGTTTTACTTTTCATATTATTCATGTTCATTATTATTCTGTCTATCAGACTGTTGAGAAATTTCTATTTAATAGTATATTTTTTTGTAAGTATAATATCCTGGGAATTTTTTAAGAAATGAGAAGTTAGAAGGTATCATTCAAAGCAGATGGGTAGAAAATGTATTTTCCTCAGAAATTATTTGATGTCACATTTAGAAATACTATACAGCTGAAATCTGAGATTGACCATCAGGCATCTGACAATTTTCATCCTTATCTGCCAGTCAAATGCTTCAAAAAGACTTAACGATCTCACATTCCATAACATACTGGCAAAATTAGGCTCCTGTTGATGGGAGGAGAATGCAGGGAAATTATTCTTGTTTGAACTCCCTTAGAATTTCAGAATGAGGTTTCTATAAAACTGTTTCTTATATTGTTGTGAAATAAACATTATGGCCACATCAGAAATTCCATTTTAGACAATGATGCTTACATTTTGAAAAAAGTGGGCTTAAAAAAATGTTTAAATCTTTTTTATACAAGCTTTCATAGAAAGAAATGTAACCTTGTCAGGGTAACATTCTGCATCTTAAACAGAGTGTGTCCACCACTTGAGCATGGCACATTTGTACCGCTAACATGGATGTTAGAATTACCTTTTATTACCCTGTGTGCCTTTTGCTTTTTAAATCCATTCTTTTCTACTTTCTACTGCTACTTTAAGCATGTGGAAAATATATTATGATCATTCACTTTTTGCTTCCTAAAATATAAATTTCATTGATAAGAAAGAAATGTTTAATGAGAAAATAATGAATATCTTTTTCAGTGTTTCTACCTGACCCAGGTTTAGTCCCTTAAAACAGATTTTGAGGTAGAGATTTACGTTCAAGAAGTTTATTAGAGATTTTCCAGGAACATACCTGAAGGGGGAGGGAAATGAGATTAGGCAGAAGGGTAGGTTAAACTGTGAAGCAAGGTAGCAGAGGCATTCTGGAGCTGGATTTGTTCTTCCTCTTTGCCCCAATAACCCTTCATTGACTAGTCATTGTAGGCAAGCTGCCCCCAAAGAGGATCATGTAAGCCTGTAAGCCATGGGAATGATGGAATCTGTCCTGCCTCAAGAGAGCCAACTGCTAAATATCCAAGAATTTTGCAAGCTGGTTATTAAACAGTTGATACCTTGAAATTGGCCATCATGGGAATATTTATTTCAGGGCTTTGCTTTTGGAGCACCAGTTTACCAACACAAGACTGGTGTATCCTTGGGCAAGGTGGTTTTCTTTCAGCAGAAAGTAATGTCCGGAGAGGTACTCGGCTATGAGCCATTAGCAAGCAACAATCCCAGAAGCCAGGAAAATGAGTGTCCCAGTCATGAAAGGAGAGATGTGAGCAGTACAGCATGACATACAGTACACTTTACACCATTCATCACCTAGAGTCACATGCTTTGTGTAGTAGGTTCACACCATGTGAGAAACATCTCTTCAGAATTCTAGGTGGTATCTTTCCCTTGAGTAACTTAGAAATAAAGGTTAGTTGGTAGACCTTGAAGCCATAAATTGTACTCATCATCTTTCTTTCTCTCTCTTTTACAATCCCTTGTAAATTCCCCTTATGCATGGCTAGCACCTCTGCTGGTCTAAGAGGCATAACTGATGGGGCAGGGGGAGACTTATCTCCATAACTGGGAACTCTCTCCATGCATGGCTGCTATACTTCCATTTACCATTAAAATTAGGTAACAGAGTACTAAATAATTCCCAAGTGGATCATGTATGTACTATCCCTGCCCCCAGGGATAAAAAAAATGTACCCCTACTGATGGATAAAAAAATTTATCATGTACTGATAGTTAGGCAGAATGTTGACTCCTTTCTTTGCCTCTGTTCTCTTGGCACAAAGGATCAGGAGAGAGTAAGTGAAAGTTTGAAAATAGATTTGAATGGGACTCTACCTATGTCCTCTGGTAGAAGTGTTACTCCTCTGGGAACTAAGAGCTCTAGATTCTCAAAGTCTAAGGTAGTAGAAAATAGAAGTACAAATTTCCAGGGCACTTGGGTGGCTCAGTTGGTTATGTGTCTGACTCTTGATTTTGGCTCAGGTCGTGATCTCAGGGTTGTGAGATTGAGCCCCATGTTGGGCCCCATGCTGGGTGTGGAGCCTGCTTAAGATTCACTCTCTCTTCCTCTGCCCCTCCACTGCCCCTAAAAAAAAAAAGAAAAAAAAAAGAAGTACAAATTTCTTACATGGGTTATTGCAAGTTATAGTAATTAAGGCTACTCCTATTTCTATCCCTTTAGTTCTTATACTCATTCGTTCTGCTTACTAAAGACCTCATATACTCACATCTCCAAGTTGGTACCGCAACTGGGTCAGGACATCAGCCTCGGGGTAGTTTCATATGTGATATGATATCCATGGACATGTGTCCACTGACATATCTCTTTTGGTGTGAAGTTGACCACTTGGTCTATTGTGTTATTATGCAGGATTCTGTGTTGGTGCATCAGATATTCTGAATATCTTTGGATTGTGTGTTAGCTGAGGCTCTATGGGCAAGAAAGAAAAATCCATACCCCATATATATGCTGATTCTAGTCAGAATGAATGGCTGTCTTCAAGGTAGCAGGGATCCAATGTAATAAACTTGCCACCAACAAGCCTTCTTGGCCGATAATATCTTATTAAGGTCTTGTGTGAGTTTGTATTGTGGCAGGTTCAACATTTAGCAGAAGTACTAGCTGTATCAGGCTTAGTGAGTTGGAACATATGCTATTGGGACCATGTGTATTCTGTATCTCAGAATACAGAATTGGTTACTCCACTCATGAACTCATGGTATTAGGAATGAGGTGGTAGATGACAAGGATTGACTGATGCCCTGACTGCTTGGTGATTCAGTACTTATTCCATTGAGTTTGTTTTCTGGTGGGCATCAATATACAATACAAAGTCTTTAAACATTGTTATGTTCTAGCTTTCTTCTAGGCCCACAGGAATCCAGCCAGTCATATGCCATTGCCCATTAGTCCTTTTGCATTCTTATCCTGGACTGCTTCTCTTTCTACACAAAGTGGGTAACCAGATATCTGAATCTTGGCCTTTTTCTACTTCTATCAGCTGGTCAAAAAGAATTCTCTCATGTGTTTTCAGGTAGATGCTGGGAAAGAATCATAGGTGCAATATTAGCAAATGATATGGAGGTCTGGCCTATCTGCTCATGCAGCTATGCCACCTAACTCATATTATATCTGGATATACCACTTTCATATTACAATACATTGCTGTTGAGCTCATTCAGCCTAGAACTTCATGAATTTGACAGGACGCCATTATGGCCATTTGGTCAAATGATGCCCATGGTCAACATTTTAGGGTAACAGACCAGTAGCAGACCAGCAGCTATTTGTCAAATGGTGTACAGTTCTCCACTGCAGAATAGGAACTTGCTGCAGATCCTCAGGGATCTAATTGTGATTTTTTTATTGGGGAATTTAATGTCACATGGCACCTTTATTAATTGCACCTTTTACATTCATGTCACTTTTTACTATTGCAAAATAGTATAGAAATTTCTCTATAACAACTAATTCCCTAATTATAACTCACCTCATATACATAATCATTTAACTGTCTTTCATAACCATTTATCAATACTAAGAAATTAACATTGGTACAGCACTATTACTCAACTATAGACTTTATTCAGATTTCACCAGATCTTTAAATAATGTCTTTTTTCTTTGTTGTTGTTCCAGAATCCAATCCAACATACCACATTGCATTTGGGTGTCAGATCACCTTATGCAAAATAAAACCACAATTTGATGAACACATGCTTTATAAAATGGCTAAAATTGAAAACAAAATTCTGACAATACCAAGTTTTGACAAGAATGTAGAGCAACTGGAATTCTTATACATCCCTGGTGAAAATGCAAAATGACACAACTTTGGAAGACAGTTTGGCAGTTTCTTATGAAGATAAGCACATTACCCAGCAATCTAACTCCTAGAAATATGAAAATATATGACCACACAAAACCTTTCCTGGAATGTTCAGAATGGTCCCAAACTGGAAACAACTCAAATGTCCAGCAACTGGTAAATGAACAAACAAATGGTGGTACATCAATATAACAAAATACTGCTCAGTAATAATAATGACCTAATGACACATGCATAAACATGAGTGAATCTCAAAATTCTTACCCAAAGAGTACGTATTTTACAATTCCATTTAGACAACATTCTGAGAAAGACCAAATTATTGGAACAGGCATTAGAACAGTGGATACTTGAACCAGAGGTTGGGGAAGGGGACTGACTGCAAAAGGGAGGAGGGAATTTTGGGGAGTGAGGAAAATATTCTGTTTTTACTGTGTTGGTGGTATTTACATGATGGTGTATATTTGTCAAATTTGTCAAAATAAAACTGAATACAAAGGTGAATTTTATTATGTAAACTATAACACAATAAACCTGACCAAAAAAAAAAAAAAAAGGAAAAAGCAAAGAAAGATGTAGTTATCCACACCTATTGATCAGATTTTCATCCCTTAAAATTAGAATATTTCATAAGAAAGCTTAATAGGTCTTAAGAAATTAACAATTAGAACACAGTAAAAGAGATTGGCCAAAAGCACAAGTTTGTTCTGCTTCTCTGCCTCCCTGAACTGCACAGACTTTTCTTCAAGGTTCCCAAGGAAGTTCATGCTCTTAGAGCCAGTAATTCTACATCAGTTGCCCATGGAGGACCCAAAAGTGGCTGGTGTCTAAGTTGTTTTATTAGTCAGATTTTATCCAGCTCTAATAGTTGTAGTAAATATCTGTTAGGGTCAGGACCACTCCCCTCCTGTTTATATTTTGCTCCTATTGTTAGATGAAAGGCGCTCAAAATTTTCCCATCCGTGCATAGAGTGAGCTTCCCTATCCCCACTACTCCTTGCCCAAGAATACTGAGCAAAATGATATTTCTAAATTGCAGTGACAGAAGTCCTGATGAACCTGGCTTCTTTTGTGTGTGTGTACTCAAATGTGCCTACTGACCCTGATGTTTTCTCTAAAAAATATTAAATTAAAAACCAAAAATAATCTCTTAGGTTGGGGGAGAGCCAACTGCTACCTTACATTCTATGCAAGAGGCCATACTCACAGATGAATACCATCTGAAAGGTCATTAGGAATTTTAAATTCAAATGCACTATTTATAGGGCATCATATAGTATGAAATTCTGAAAGTTTTTTGATAAATGGAAGAAAAAGAGATTGAAATGAAGGTGAATAAAAAAAATGTGACATATTTGAGATACGAACGTCTTGAATGGCCAGGTTTGGACATTATTGACATCTCATGATGATTGCAATATGAGGAATCTATAGGTTTTTCGGCCATTATAGAGGATTTGATGCCTGAAAAACTGGAAGGGAATCTCTCTGTGGTAAATTTAAGCATATTTTAATTGCATAAAGTCATGTACTGCAGTAATTAAGAGTTTGGGACTTGTAGTATCTCAGACCTTAATTGAAGTCCTAATTCTGTAAGTGACCATGGAATAGTCAGATAAACTCTCTAAATCTCAGTTATTTTCTCTGAAAATGGGGATGACAAACATTATCTAACAAGATAAGGAAAAATATGCTTATCTTTTATATTTGTATCTAACAAAGATAGCATAAAATACATGCAATGTATCTAGGGTGGTGCTCGCTCAGAAAAAATGCTTAAGAAGTAGCATTCAAATTTTTATAATCATCAATACTATAATCTTAAAATTTTATCTGCAAATCAGAAGGATGTGACCATTCAATTTTCAGATGTTCATCTGGTGGGTCTGAGTACTTCTGTTTGTTAATAAGTGTTAGTGGATGTTTTGTATTCATAAGCAAACACTCATTTACATCACCTAGATCTACTAAAAGGAAAATAAAGGCTGTGTCTAGTGAGAACAAACATTTGAATATTGAGACTACGGAAGATGAAATGTTCATACTATAAATACTTTATTCATAATTTATTGAAATCAATGTAAAAGAACATGAAGGAGTTATTTGTCACACCAAGAAATTAAGAGAACACAAAATAAAAATGTGAATTGTTAAAATAGCTTGAGGAACTGCTGAATCACAAGAAAATATATTTTCTCTATTTCTCCCAGTTCATCACATATTCAGACTAAAAGCCCACAAACTGGTTATCAAAAAGAGGCCACCATATATTATATTATCATTAGAAATTAGAGAAAGGTTGTAAAGGGTCATTTTCTTTCTTTCTTTTATGGTTAATTTTGTGTTCTCATCTGCAGTGATTCTTTGAAAATTACTAGGCTTACATGGCATATACAGGAGGAAATCTCCCAATTAAAATCTTTATTATAGGATGACAATATAAACAAACCAACTAACCATACGCCTCCCTACTCTGCCCCAATTAAACTTCACTTATATTTCAAGGAAAGTTTGTATTTCATCATTGGATATATTTTACAGGCCAAGACTTCAAACATTTTCCCAACAGCAGAGATCTAATAGAAGGATAACATTAACCAAGGACTAATTTACACCTCTAACTTACCAAAAAGTAAATAGAGGATATTCTCAAAGAATCTTGTTATAGTTTTGTTTTATTGTATTTTATTTTATTTAAATTCAATTAAATAATGTATAGTGTATTATTAGTTTCAGAGGTAGAGTTCAGTGATTCTTCAGGTGCATATAACACCCAGTGCTCATTACATCACGTGCCCTCCTTAATGCCCATCACCCAATTGCACACATCCCCCCACCCTCTCCCCTCCAGCAACCCTCAGTTTGTTCCCTATAGTTAAAAGTCTCTTATGGTTTGTCTCCCTCTCTGATTTGGTCTTATTTTATTTTTCCCTCACTTCCCCTATGGTCCACTGTTTTGTTTCTTAAATTCCACATATGAGTGAAATCATATAACTGTCTTTCTCTGATTAACTTACTTTACTTAGCATAATACCCTCTAGTTCCATCCACGTCATTGCAAATGGTAAGATTTCATTTTTTGATGGCTGCCTAATATTCCATTGTATGTATATATGTGTGTGTGTATACACACACACACACACACATACCACATCTTCTTTATCCATTCATCTGTTGATGGACATCTGAACTCTTTCCATAGTTTGGCTATTGTGGACATTGCTGCTATAAATGTTGGGGTGCAGATATCCCTTCAGATCACTACATTTGTATCCTTTGAGTAAATACCTAGTAGTGCAAATTGCTGGGTCATAGGGTAGCTCTATTGTTAACTTTTTGAGGAAACTTCATACTGTTTTCCAGAGCGGCTGTACCAGCTTGCATTTCCACCAACAGTGTAAGAGGGTTCCCCTTTATTTGCATCCTCACCAAGATTTGTTGTTTCCTGACTTGCTAATTTTAGCCTTTCTGACTGGTGTGAGGTGGTATCTCATTGTGGTTTTGACCTGTATATCCCTGATGCCCAGTGATGTTGAGCATTTTTTCATGTGTCTGTTGGCCATTTGGATGTCTTCTTTAGAGAAATGTTTGTTTATGTCTTCTGCCCATTTCTTGACTGGATTATTTGTTTTTGGAGTGTTGAGTTTGATAAGTTCTTTATAGATCTTGGATACTAGTCCTTTATCTGATAAGACATTTGCAAATATCTTCTCCCATTCTGCGGGTTGTTTTTTGGTTTTATCGACTGTTTCCTTTGCTGTGCAAAAGCTTTTAATCTTGATGAAGTCCCAATAGTTCATTTTTGCTTTTGTTTCCCTTGCCTTTGGAGACGTGTCTAGCAAGAAGTTGCTGTGGCCAAGGTCCAAGAGGTTGTTGCCTATGTTGTCCCCTTGGATTTTGATGGATTTTTGTCTTGCATTTAGGTCTTTCATCCATTTTGAGTTTATTTTCATGTAAGGTGTAAGAAAATGGTCCAGTTTTATTCTCCTACATGTCATTGTCCAATTTTCCAACACCATTTGTTGAAGAAAATGTCTTTTTCCTACTGGATATTCTTTCCTGCTTTATCAAAGATTAGTTGACCATAAAGTTGAGGGTCCATTTCTGGGTTCTCTATTCTGATCCATTGATCTATGTGTCTGTTTTTGTGCCAGTACCATACTGTCTTGATGATTACAGCTTTGTAATAGAACTTGAAGTCTGGCATTGTGATGCCACCAGCTTTGGTTTTCTTTTTCAACTTTCCTCTGGCTATTCAGGGTCTTTTCTGATTCCATACAAGTTTTAGGATTATTTTTACCAGCTCTGTGAAAAATGTTGATGGTATGATGACAGGGATTGCATTGAATGTGTAGATTTCTCTGGGTAACATAGACATTTTAACAATATTTGTTCTTTCAAGTCATGACCATGGAACGTTTTTACATTTCTTTGTGTCTTCCTCAATTTTTTCATAAGTGTTCTATAGGTTTCAGAGCACAGATCCTTTACCTCTTTGGTTAGGTTTATTCTTGGGTATCTTATGGTTTTTGGTTCAATTGTAAATGGGATCGATTCCTTAATTTCTCTTTCTTCAGTCTCATTGTTAGTGTATAGAAATGCAACTGACTTTTGTGTGTTGATTTTATATTCTGCCACATTGCTGAGATCCTGTATGAGATCTAGCAGTTTTGGGGTGTAACCTTTTGGGTTTTCTACAGAGTATCATGTCATCTGTGAAGAGGGAGGTTTGACTTCTTCTTTGCCAATTTTATTTCTTTTTGTTGTTTGATTGCTGAGGTAGGACTTCTAGTACTATGTTGAACAACAGTGGTGAGAGTGGACCTCCCTCTCAAGAGCTCTCAGTTTTTCCCTGTTGAAAATGATATTTGCTGTGGGCTTTTTGTGCATGGCTTTTATGATATTGAGGTATGTTTCCCTCTATTCTCTACACTGCGGAGAGTTTAATCAAGAAAGGATGCTGTATTTTGTCAAATACTTTTTCTGCATCAATTGAGAGGATCATATGATTCTTGCCCTTTCTTTTATTAATGTGGTGTATCACATTGATTGATTTGCAGATGTTGAACCACCCTTGCAGCTCAGGAATAAATCCCACTTGGTCATGGTGAATAATCTTTTTAATGTATTGTTTGATTCTATTGGCTAGTATCTAGGTGAGAATTTTGGCATCCATGTTGGTCAGGGATATTGGTCTGTGATTCTCTATTTGGTGGGTCTTTGGTTTTAGAATCAAGGTAATGCTGGCCTTGTAGAATGAGTTTGGAAGTTTTCCTTCCATTTCTATTTCTTGAAACAGCTTCAGAAGAATAGGTTTAATTTTTCTTTAAATGTTTGGTAGAATTCCCCTGGGAAGCCTTCTGGTCCTGGACTCTTGTTTGTTGGGAGATTTTTGATTACTGCTCCAATTTCTTTGCTGGTTAGGTTCTGTTCAGGTTTTCTATTTCTTCCTATTTCAGTTTTGGTAGTTTATATGTTTCTAGTAATGCATCCATTTCTTCCAGATTGCCTAATTTGTTGGCATATAGTTACTCGTAATATGTTCTTATAATTGTTTGTATTCCTTCAGTGTTGGTTGTGAGCTCTCCTCTTTCGTTTATGATTTTATTTATTTGGGTCCTTTCTCTTTTCCTTTTGATAAGTCTGTCTGGGGGTTTATTGATCTTATTAATTCTTGCAAAGAACCAGCTCCTAATTTTGTTGATCTGTTCTACTGTTCTTTTGGTTTCTATTTCTTCTTTTTATGCCCTAATCTTTATTATTTCTCTTCTCCTGCTGGATTTAGGCTTTATTTGCTGTTCTTTCTCTGGCTCCTTTCAGTGTAAGTTTAGGTTGTATATTTGAGACTTTTTTTGTTTCTTGAGAAAGGCTTGTATTACTGTATACTTCCCTCTTAGAACTGCCTTTGCTGCATCCCAAAGGTTCTGAACTGTTGTGTTTTTTGTTTTTGTTTTTTTTAAAGATTTTATTTATTTATTTGACAGAGAGAGACACAGTGAGAGAGGGAACACAAGCAGGGGGAGTGGGAGAGGGAGAAGCAGGCTTCCCGCCGAGCAGGGAGCCCGATGCGGGGCTTGATCCCAGGACTCTGGGATCATGACCTGAGCCGAAGGCAGGCGCTTAACGACTGAGCCACCCAGGTGCCCGTGAACTGTTGTGTTTTTATCTTCATTTGCTTCTATGAATTTTTTTTAATTCTTCTTTAATTTCCTGGTTGACCCATTCATTCTTTAGCAGGATGCTCTTTAACCTCCATGTATTTGTGTTCCTTCCAAATTTTCTCTTGTGATTAAGTTCAAGTTTTAAAACATTGTGGTCTGAGAATATGCAGGGAATAATCCCAGTCTTTTGGTGCTGGTTGAGACCTGATTTGTGACTCAATATGTGATCTATTCTGGAGAATGTTCCATGTGCACTAGAGAAGAATGTATATTCTGTTGCTTTAGGATGAAATGCTCTGAATATATCTCTGAGTCCATTTTGTCCAGTGTGTCATTTAAGGCCCTTGTTTCCTTATTGATTTCCTGCTTAGATGATCTGTCCATTGCTGTGAGTACAGTGTTAAAGTCCCCTACTATTATTGTTTTATTATTAATGTGTTTCTTTAATTTTGTTATTAATTGGTTTATATAATTGTCTGCTCTCAAGTTAGGGGCATAAATATTTAGAATTGTTAGATCTTCTTGTTGGATAGACCCTTTAATTATGATATAGTGTCCTTCCTCATGTTTTATTACAGTCTTTGGTTTAAAATCTAATTTGTCTGATATAAGGATTGCTACCCCAGCCTTCTTTTGATGTCCATTAGCATGATAGATAGTTCTCCACCCCCTCACTTTCAATCTGAAGGTGTCTTTGGGTCTAAAATGAGTCTCTTATAGACAGCATATCAATGAGTCTTGTTTTTATTTTTTTATCCAATCTAATATCCTATGTCTTTTTATTGGAGCATTTAGCCCATTTATAGTCAGAGTAATTATTGAAAGACATGAATTTAGTGCCATTATGTTACCTGTAAAATCACTGTTTCTGTATATTGTCTCTGTTCCTTTCTGGTCTTTGTTATTTTTGGGTTCTCTCTTCACTTAAAGGATCCCCTTTAATATTTCTTGAAGGGCTGGTTCAGTGATCACAAATTCTTTTTTTTTTTTTAAGATTTTATTTATTTATTTGACAGAGAGAGACAGCAAGGGAGGGAACACAAGCAGGGGGAGTGGAAGAGGGATAAACAGGCTTCCCGCTGAGCAGGGAGCCTGACACAGGGCTCGATCCCAGGACTCTGGGATCATGACCTGAGCCGAAGACAGACGCTTAACGACTGAGCCACCCAGGAGCCCCGATCACAAATTCTTTTAGTTTCTGTTTGTCCTGGAAGATCTTTATGTCTCCTTTTATTTTGAATGAAGGCTTGCTGGATAAAGTATTCTTGGCTGCATATTTTTCTCATTTAGCACCTTGAATATATCATGTTAGTCCTTTCTGGCCTGCTAGGTCTCTATTGATAGGTCTGCCTGCCAGCCTTATCCTTCTACTCTTGTAGTTTAAGGAACTCTTGTCCTGAGCTGCTTTCAGTATTTTCTCTTTATCTCTGAAATCTGCAAGCTTCACTATTATATGTCTAGGTGTTGACCTATTTTTACTGATTTTGAGGGGGGTTCTCTGTGCCTCCTGGTCTTGAATGCCTGGTTCCTTCCCCAGATTAAGGAAGTTCTCAGCTATAATTTGCTCAAATATACCATCTGCCCCTCTCTCTGTCTTTCCTCTTCCTTTGGGACCCCAGTTACTCTAATATTATTTCACTTTATGGTATCACTGATCTCTCAAATCCTCCCCTCATGATCCAGTGGTTGTTTGTCTCTCTTTTTCTCAGCTTCCTTATTTTCCATCATTTTGTCTTCTATATCACAGACTCTCTCTTCTGCTTCGCTTATCCTAGCAGTTAGAGCCTCCATTTTTTATTGCATCTCAGAAATAACCTTTCTGATTTTGACCTGATCAGATTTTAGTTCTTTTATTTCTCCAGTAAGGGATTTTCTAGTGTGTTCTTTGCTTTCTTCGAGCCCAGCTAGTATCTTTATAATCATTGTTTTGAATTCTAGTTCTGACATCTTACTTATATCCATATTTATTAGATCCCTGCCTGTGAGTTCTGACTCTTGTTCTCCTTTTTGGGGTTAGTCTTCCCTCTTGTCATTATGTCCAGAAAAGAATAGATGAAAGGGAGGGAAAATACAAATATAGCAACAATGACACCAGAAAAATATACATTACACAAATCAGAGGAGAACAGAAACCTAAAAGAAAAGAAAAGGGAAAAAATGGGAATAAAATCAGACAAGAAGTTGGACAAAGCAGAGCAATAGACTAGGTCCTGGGTGTATTTTGGTTTGTTTGTTAGAAGAAACTAGATCCCAAAATAGGCAAGAAAGAAAACTTTACATAGATACAAAAATGTAGTTGAATACAATGCAAGGAAGCCAAAAATGAAAGATATATATATAAATCATAAGTGTAAAAATGAAAATTAAAAAGCCTTAAGAAACTATTGGTATGATAAGAAAATAGTTGAAAAGGATAATAAAATATAAAACTGAAGGACTAAAGAGTAATAACTATACCAGAAAAATATACACTATATACTAATCAGAAGAGAACAGAAACCTAAGAAAAGAAAAGGAAAAAATATGGGAATAAAATCAGATAAGAAGTTGAAGAGAACAGAACAATAAACTAGATTCTGGGTGTATTTTGATCTGTTTGTTAGAAGAAACTAGATTCCAAAATAGGTAAGAAAGAAAAACATATATATAAAGCTTAATACAATGAAAAGAAGCCAAAAATGAAAAATATATATATGAACTGTAAGTGAAAAAAATGAAAATATAAAAAGACTTAAAAAATAATAGATAAAATAAGAAAATAGCTGAAAAGTATAATAAAATATAAAATTGAAGAACTAAAGAATAATAAGAAAAAAACCCCACAAATACTATATACTATTTTCCCCTAGTGCTGGAGTTTTCAATTCTGTGTGATCCGGAAACTTGGTGTTCAATGGATGTTCCTGCTGGTCTTCTGAGGGAGGCCTTGTTGAGCTAATTCTCAGGTGTCTTTGCCTGGGAGGAATTGCACTGCCCTTGCCAGGGGCCAGTCTCAGTGTAAGCAGCTCAGGATTGCTCTATGTGGGTTTTGTTCCCTGAAGGCTTTCAGCCCTGCTTTGGATGATGGAAATGAAAATGAAAATGGCTGCACCTCAATCTCCAGCCCTGGGAACTGAAATTTTGCAGCCCCCAACTCCTCAGTGTGCCCTCAGGGAAAAGTTGTCAATTACTCTTGTCTCCTTGGTTTTTATCCGAACTCTGTGTTCACCCAGCCTGTGACCAAGCATTTTTATCTCAGGCACATGACCCCATTTTGAGTCTCCAAACTTTATGGACCCTTATGGCGTGCATCCATGCCATTCCTCCTGGGGGATGGAGGGGTGTCTCCCATGGTTCTGCTGCTTGCTGGGCCCCTGCTTGGAGAGCAGTCACCCAACCATGCAGTCCCTGGTTTATGGCAACACCAAGCAGAATTCTAGCCCATGCCTGGGCTCACTGTTTGCAGACAGCTTCCCTGCTCTGATGCTTGGGAACTCTGCCGCAGCCCGGCACCCCGGTTCTTTTTGTGACCCCAGGGATTCTGAGACCACACTGTCCCACTTAGGACTCCTCCCTGTTTCACCTCCTGAACCCCTTTCAGGTAAACTTCTAAAAGTTCCGATTTTGTGCTCCGCTGCTGCTTATAACGCTTTCCAGTAGCTGGCTTACAGAGGCTCCCTCCTCCCGGGGTTTATCTTCCTAATATCACCTTGGATTCATGTCTCTGCCCCTCCTACCTTGCAAAAAGTTGTCGCTTTTCTATTTGTAGAATTGTAGCAAAGCTTTTCTCAGATCTCTGGTTAATTTTGTATTTTCAGAATGATTTGATAACTATATAGCTGATTTCCAGGGATGAGACAAAACTAGGATCCCCTACTCCTTTGCCATCTTGGAGGGTCTCCCCTTGGTATTCTTTTTAATCTAGAAAGGCAAGGCGCCAAAGGAAAGGACAGGTGGAAAGAAAAGCACTTGAGACCCCTCTTGGCACTACTGATGGGTAACACTGGCATGTTCTTATTTTGGGGCAGCCCAGAGTTCATGTGGCATCCTCAGCTGCAGGAAGCATTCCTTGAATGGGGATTCTCTCTCTTGTGCCAGCAGCAGACCAGGAGAGACACTGTGTTTCTGATCAAACAAAAAAGGCATGTAGAGAAATCATCCCAGCTCAGAGATTTTTTTCAATAAGAGTAGAGGTAAATATCTTAGCTAGGCTGCCCACATAGCCAGCTAATTACACTGTTTCTGGACCTCAGAACTCACCACGTAAATTTTCATCAACCTTCTGTTGAGCTTAAGGTCTGATCAAAGGTTATGAACAGAAACCAAGTAGTACTGAGAAAAAAAAATGATAAAGGAAATAAATCCACTCAATTTATAGACAAACTCATAGGTGATCTGGATGGATATCCTCTCATTCAGAAGGATCGTGTAAACAAAAGCTGGGATTAGATCCATGGAAAAGTCCACATCAAAAAGGAAGAAGAAATATATAACTAGCAAGATTCAAAAGAATATATATATGTGTATACGTATCTCTGTTCCCATATCCATATCTATGTTTATCTGTATATTTTCATGAATATGTATATCTAGATCTATAAATCTATATATATTTACAAAAGTTGGTTGCCTTATACAGATTTTGCATGCTGATGAGATTTCTCAAAGTAGACTTTATTAGAGAAAGTTATGTAGATCTTTCTATAAAAGATCTATAAAAGTAGATCTTAACACTGTTTTTTTCTTGGCTTGTTCCCTGTTGTTGTTGAGACATATTTTAGGACAAGAAATGACTTCACCACAGGGGCCTCTTGCATTTAGGATTTTCCTTGCAGAGATGCAAGAAAACATTGCCCCTGTCAACAGGCTTTAGTACATTTTTTTTTCTCTTAGAAAAAGAGTAAAGAAATGTCAAATAGCCAAATATGTTAGCCCCTATCCACTGCTGTGTCACCGCATATGGATTTTCTCAAAGCAAAATATAAAAATGGCCGATGCTCTTAAAGTAGGATCGGCAAACTTTTTATGTAAAGGGTCAGATAGTAAATACTTTAGGTTTTGTGGGTTGTACAGCTTGTGTTACAACAATTAACTGTCATTGTAGGACAAAACTACCATAAACAATGTGTAAATGAATGAGCACTGCTGTGTGACAGAAACAAACAGCAATCCAGATTTGTCCCTTGGGCCATAGTTTGCTGACCCTGACTTAGCAAGTATATGGACTTTACAGTACTAACTTTAAAAAAAAAAAAAAGGTAAAATGAAAAGACACAATTTTGTAGGGAATGGAAGCTTTTTATACTGGAGTAGAGAGAGGGAAATTTAGATGACTAAAAAAAAGAGTACTATGATCCAATAATGGGAATAACAATTTTTTTCTTTAGAATCACTTCAGAATTGACACTTCATGTTCCAGCTACAGGGTTCCAACATTTGACACCTTTGTCTCAATTTGGGAAATCTTTGAAAAATCATCCCAGTTCCAGAACTTCTGATGGGATCAGATGGTGCCCCCACTGTGACTGAACTGCAGGTCAGTTTTTCCCTCTGTCCAATCCTTCTTTCATTTCTTTTAGGAATTGTTCTCAAATATCCACAAATCACTGCCTCAAATTCTATTTCCAGGGACATATGTACCTTAGATGATCATTACCCAGCTTTATAAATTAGCATCATTTCTTATTTGTTTTATATTTATTTATTATTTTTAAAGATTTTATTCATCCGTTTGAGAGAGAGAGAGAGCACTAGTAGGGGTGGGGAGGGGCGGAGAGAGAGGGAGAAGCCGACTGCCCACTGAGCAGGGAGCCTGACGTGGGGCTTGATCCCAGGACCCAGGGATCGCGACCTGAGCCAAAGGCAGACGCTTAACGACTGAGCCACACAGGCACCCCTATTTCTTTTTTCTTTTAGATATGATTTTTGTTTTCATTGAGGAATTAAATATCTTAGCCACAATTCAAAACTCTTCCCTCTCATTATCTCTACAGAAATCCTCAGTCTTTAATTCAGTGTTTATAATTCCCATGAACATTTTTGTATTTTAGTGTATATTTAGGAATCCATAAACATTTACATAGTAATTTTTACAGGTATTTAAACTCTATATGTGGTACCATAGAATATACTCTGCAATTTGATTGCTGTTTGTGCTGAAATTGTTTTTTGAGATTTGTATTTGCTGATATAATTAGCTCTTTAAAATATGATCTAAAGCAAATATGTCAAAATATTGACAGCTGATAAATTTTAAATGAAAGCACATGCATATCTGGTATATTATTTCCTGTATAATTTCTTTATATTGAATCTTGAGGAGTAAACATTTTTATAAAGTAAATTAATTTAATGCAGAGAAAAATAATAACAGAAATTGACTGTGTCCCTCCTCTATTCCTGTCTAGTCAATAGAGTCCAAATTGTATTGCCCAAAAGCCTTTTGCCATGTGACTCAAATTGACCTAACTAGCTCCATCTGCAGTTGCATGCTGGCCTGCTCCCTTGCTCTGGTTCATCACTGGCCTTATATTCAAAAGTAGTGCTGAAAAACACTCACTAGCAAAGGTACTTGCTGGTCAAATAACTTGCTAACTATGTAAGCTATAGGCCCCTTCTTTGTGCATTCTTCATATTAAAGATCGCAAGAAATTCTACAGTAAATAAACCTATTAAACTTTTATTTAACTGGTATTTCCCAATTTTCTTTTTTTCATGAAATTTTTTGGCTTCAGATCTCCTAATAAATTACGCACAGAACCAGTGTACTGCGAAGACACTTTGCAATCACCACTCTAGTTATATTTTGTCTGCTCATTGTCCATCCTCAAACATTCCATGAATTATTGTGTCTCTGTGTTTTCCCTTTTCTGGTACCTGTGTTAAGGATTTTTTTTTTTTTTTAATCCACCCAATACAATGCTTCTTATCCTTCTAAAACAACTTAATATGTCACCTCCACTGTGTGGCCTAGGAAAGGCAATTAGTCCCTTGTCCACTAGAAAAGATCCTTAATTAATTAGAATCTCAGCTCCTTGAAAGCTAGGTCACTATTAGTCCTGTTCACTCACTGACTGACCAATACCTAGCACATAGATAGAATTCAATAAATGTGTGTTGAGTTCCTAGGGGGCAGATGGGTGGATAAATATGTGTTCTCATGGAATTAATGCACAAATATCATATTATATTAAAGGCATTTGTTTAAACATCCCTCACACTAGACTGCACGTTCCTCAATGGCAGGGATTGTGCCTGATTTTGTGCATCTGCACTGCTTAGCACCATGCCTGTCATGTAACAGATGCTCAAGAAAAGCTATTTGAAATTCTGGGAAAAGAAGAGAAAAAATATAGAAGGAATCCAAAACATTTATATGAAGGTCAAGCCCGAAATATTCTCCCAAAAATGTAAAGGGGGGGGGGAGAAGTGAAAAGAATCTGCTTAGAACAGCTAGCCTAAAAACAAAACAAAAAAAAAACAACAGAAAGAAAGAACAGCTAGCCTATTTCAAAGTAAATGTGTATAAATTATCTTTAACTCTTTCATGCAATTTTCTTCCTCTCCCATTGCTCTTGCTTTTGCATAGAGAAAGTGGCTCTTAAAGATGAATTAATCAGAGGCCCAAGGGTCAAGTCTCAGAAGACATTTTACGAAAAATACTGAGTTTGTACAACTAGGCAGCTTCCAAGTTTATAGCATTCTAGCCTAGCATGAAGATTGCACTCTCTCAGAGGCATACTATATTCAGGGGATGGATGACTTCTTCCAGAGGGGGGAAAATCCCACAGTCCAACATCAGGAGGAGCAAATGTGTTTAGAAATTTTGTAACTAGCTAACCTGTGACTGTTCAGATTATCATTATTCTTGTTTATTGCTCTTAATCAAAAGTATCTTGGTTCAAAAATTCTCTCTGATAACTTCAGCTTCATCATACTTCATAATTCTTCTTATCCAACTCTTTCACCCATCCCTTCTACTCCTGGAACCCAATACTGTGTGGCAGAAACCCTCCCTTCTATTTTCAATCTTCTCATAGAATTCTTCTCTGACTCCATGCCTTTAAAAAAGATCTTCCATGAAGATGTCATCCCTCTACTGCTCTCTCAAATAGATTGCATGCATATCACATACTTGCAATAACTTGGGATAGAGAAGTGAGTTTGGCATCCATGGTACTGTTTTTCTGGGCCACCTCTTTCTTCATATTATGTAATACTTTCTACTGCTTGAGGTTCATGCCAGCATGCTGGAGCAGTGGCTCCCTCTCTGTATTGAGACCAGCTATTCACTCCAGTCTACTTCTCTTAGTCTTTTCTTCCTTCATCTCTGCCCATCCCCAGAGACTGAAGTAGGAGCTCTTCCAGTGTGCTCTCATAGAGCCCTGTAATTTTCCAAGAATGAATCAGCATATAGTTCTGAATCCACTTGTGTGTATTCCTAAGTAGAGTATAACTCCCTGAGAGTCCTTACTGGTTTTTTTTTATTGTACCCATGTGTTTGGCACAATGCCTGCCCCCAATTTTACTCTATTAAATATTTGTTGAATAACTAAAATGTTACAGGGTACAGGGCAATAAGATCTGGGTCTCCATCTCAAACATTGTTCATGTTGCTGATATTTTTCACAGTAATCCTCAGGTCTCCATAAAGCTTTCTAATTAATACTGGTTGCTGTGTTTGCCCCCTTTTTGCTCATTTATATTTGTCAGACAGCTCATTATACTACATAACTCTTTTTTTCCCCTCCACTAATTTCCTGGCTCCTGGTTCAAGTTCCATGTTCTGTCAAGGGTGAGCTATCAGTCTTTAGAAGGTGAGTTAAGAGAGAATATTTAAGTAGGTAACTATTCATTCTGCTTAGAAAGGACATAGAACCAAGTAAGCTACAGACTTTTTATTGTCCCTGACCACTTTGGAGAGACCTTCAAAACTGCTGCTAACCCCACCAACCTGGTATGTTATCACATCTCAACTCCAATACTTGAGCATCTATCCTACCAATGCACAGGTCACTTCACCCTGAACTCATACTTATGGGACATTTGTGTTCTAATTTGGTGCTGGATGAATAACCAACAGAAATGGCCCCACAATAACAAATTTGGTTCATAAAGACTGTTAGGTATCTTCCTCAATCTCACTGCTCCTTTGAGATTTTCCCAAATCCACATAACTTCTGGAATTATCCATGTTACTTTCTATAAACTTCAAACTCTTACACTAATTCCCAGTTTTCCCCTGCTCTGTTCCTCACATCTGCTTATTCAGTGTTGAGTTCAATCCTTGTTCAACACTTGTAAAGTCACCAGTCCCTATCAAAGCTTACTGTTGGTAAAGTCAGCCCTCTAAAGCATCCCTTCCTTCCAGTGGCCCATAGATTTCAAACCATGTCTGCCTTACTTGAAACTTATTTTGATTCTGATGGACCTGGATTAAACTGAATTTCAGTTAAAATCTTACAGTTCAGCATTAACTCTTACTTATGATTTTGTCCTTAGCCACTGTGAGTCAACTTAAATATCAAATTAAATCAAATCCCACACTCCTAAATTGAAGTTATTTAAATAAAGAAAGACACAAGGAGCCTAATTTACCATCTACTGCTGTATTCCCAGTTGAGATATATGCACCATCACCACTTGTACCCTCTAAAGATATGGCAATAAGTATTTCATTCTCTTGACCTATCCCTGATCACACAGGGTCTACCCAATCATTTGTCCTGGAGAGAACTAAGGAGAAAAGTAAGATCTTAGTTTCCTTTCCAAATGAACAGTTTTAATACCCGTATTCCCAGTTGTACCTTGCTACGATGCAGCTTCCTAGCTAGACACTGACCATTCACCATTGCCCTCATCTACTCTGCAGGATGGACTGATGGTTTCTATTGTGTGGTCCAAGGAGAAGAACCCTTTGCTATTTTGTTGCAATATCTGCCTTTATTTTTCAACTCTGGCAGACAGAATCTGGAATCTCTTTAGTTTGGCTCCTTCATCACCCTCTTAAGAGGGCATCTATGAATGGTAGCCTCCTTTGTCATCAACTTACTGAAATATTTTATTTACAATGCTGTCTATATATAGCTTTTGTGTGTGTGTGCTCTCTGCATAGTATTTGGCAAGGAATAATATTATGGTGTATATCTTTCTATATATATACACATAAGAAAATAGCATATATACTGATAAATCATTCTAGCTAATAAAATTGTTCCTTTATACTCCCTACAGATCATATTTTCCTCACTCCCTTCTTGAATTACTTGGCTCTTGCTTTTTACATTTAGATGGACCCTCTTCTGGGGCTCAATGGACTAGTCACATATTCATATTCTGTTCTACCCCCTGAAATATCAAGTGCCGCTCTACAAAATTCCTCCCTGAACAACTTGTTCTTTGATTCCCAGAATATCAACACAGTAATGTTTCAAAGCTGGCTAGGATATAAATATACACCACTTATATTCTTAAAGAGCACTACTTATAAAATAAGGGCTTTAAATCATTATCAGGGGAAAGGAGCTGCTATTCAAAGCAGAAAACTTGACTACTTAGTACATTTAAGCATTCTATATAGCTCTTATGATGACCAAAGCATCTTTGCTAGTGTAAAGATGTTGGTGTTTTGTAAAACCTGGGTGATAAAAATGTACCTGGACAAGTCATAAAAGGAACAAACCAAAAAAGAAAAATTGTAATAGGAGGACCTTGGACATATATGGAGTATGATAAATTTCATATATTGCATCCCAACACAGGGAGTAAGGTCAGTGTTTTTTATATGAAGCCACATTAATTTGAACTCAGATATAGTTTTGCATTCTGGCTCTCCACCTAATAAATTATGTGACCTTGGGGAAGTAATTTAACTTCTTCAACCTATAAAATAAGGAGTGGTTAGTCTGTAAAATGTGTAGCAGAGTTGGTGTGACTGTCAAATAAAACATTCTGTGAAAAAAATTAGCAGAGTAGTTAGCACATGTCAGGTGATCCATCATCATTAGCTTTCTATAGCACATTAACTGCAAGAAGAAAATCCTTTAATATATTTCTTAGAAGACATCCTTATTATTGAGAGAATCATTAAAAATGATAAAATAAGTATTGGGAAACATAAGCAGAGATAAATGCTTTGATGATGCCTACACATAAAACACATTTTTCTTAAGTCAATATAAAGGAGGATGAATTTTCCATCTTTACAAATCAGTCATTTATTCAAAACTATGGAATAGTAGAAACAGCAAAACACACCGAGCCAGGAAGCTTGAACAAGTCCTAGACCTCCTCTGAGCCTCAACTTCCTCATCTGTAAAATACCTCACTGTTAGTATCTTGAAAGGGAATTAAAGATAACAAATAATAGGTGACAGTTCAGTGCAAACCACAGAGTACTACACAGCACATGTCATCATTCAGGCAATCTATCAACAAGCCTTTAATATGTGCTTCCTAAGGGTTTCTTCTGCACTTGGTTCTGGCAAACATTTCAGGAAAAACACTACCAGATAAAGGTTCTGTAATTTCAACATACTTTGTCCATTGGAATACCTGATTAATGGAACGTTAAATAAAAGTGTAATAACTGGTGTTTATTAACCTAGCGAAATATCAGACAAAAAGAGCTGGCGCTTCACCGGAAGGACAGTTACTCATGGCTGGAGTGTGTGGATGTGTCCTCATCCCATTAGATGTTGAAACATGAAGAGGTGCTAATGGGGGGTTGAAAATGTCTTTTCATCTGAGATGTTTTCTTGAGTAATTCATATTTTGCAACCTCCATTTTGTGTCTAACCCCTACTTCATCCAAAGTGATCATGGTTTTGTTTAGACAGCTTTAATTTTCAACATAGTGCTTAAACACTTTTTCTTTTCCTAAATTAAAAAAAAAAAAAAAGAAAGCCACTCAGAAGATCCATACAATAAAAGTCTAGTGATAGTTCTTCCCTATTAAAATCAATTGATGTAATAGCAAAAGAACCACCAAGGAATGGGATAAATTTGGCCAATTTTGGCTCCTATATAGATTCTAAAGGACTGCTTAATAAATCCAACCTGTGCATGTTTTTCAATGCTTCATGAAAGACCTACGAATATTTTTCTGATGCTATTGGGCCCTTGCAAGATTTTTCTATCTCTTTGAATTCCTGCATAAAAATAGCAACTACACAGTGAAACCAAAAACACACGGGCAACATTTACAACAAAACTAGGTTCCTCTCCATGAACTGGAACATACACCAGTAGCCACGAGACAGGCATTGTACGGCTGTTTATGTGAGAAGAAAACAAAAGAAGCAAGGAGGGTGGCTTCTTTTGGAACTTAGAAGTAACCTTGAGGAGCCAACAGATGTTCTCTGTAAAACATAATGGGCCAACCTGAGAACAGCAGCTGCCATAGGGAAGGGAAGAGGTTTGCTCTCCACGGACTGGGACTGGGTGAGTGCTGGGGGCCAGGGTAAGAAGTAATAAAGAAGTACACCACCCAGCCCCCAAGGACTCTCAAAACAGACTCCGCAGGGATCTGGTTTTTTTGGGGGGGGGGTTCCCCTCACTGAGCAGAAACTTCTAGAAGTTGAATTAAGTTAAGCAGGATAGGACAAGAGAGAGGAGACATAAGATCTGCATAAAGGTGGGAAAGGAAAACACAGCCAGGAAATCCCAGAAAGCAAGGCACAGAAGAGGGAGCTCTGTGAAGTTAGAAAAGCTTTCCTGAACAATTTGTTTCCTTCTAAAAGATCAGAAAAACTGATCTCACATAAAAATCCAGAAAAGCTTCAAATTGCCATAAAGCAAATGGAAGTTTACTTCTTTCTCATAAAATAATAAAGATAATAACAGAAAACACGCTCATATTTGGAGTAATGGAAAAGTGTCAAGCTTAAATCTCAATAAAAGCTCTTGTAAGAAAAGAATGAGAATCAGAACTAAGTTCCCTACAGACTATGGGGGCACACTACACAGATATACCCAGCTAAAACTGTCCCTGACTATTTCAAAATGAGCTAAAAGACATTAAGAAAATACAAGACATGAAGGGAAAATATGAGTAAGAATTAGCAAAACTCACAAATAAGGTACTGGACTCAGGAAAGAAAAAATAATAACATCAGCAATTAAGATGACTCTGGAAGAAACAGAACAAAAGAAAGGAAAAACAAGATAATGTCTTAAGAAATGGAAGATTAAAAGGAAATTTTTTTAATTAAAAAGAAATGAAGTGATAAAAAGGAGTTGAGACAGAGATAAATACCAGTGATGAGTAAAAGAGATTGCCCTAGAAATGACAGCATCTCTGAAAACAAAACCAAAGCAAGAGTACAAGAACCCTTGCTTGAAATTAAAAAGGAAAGAAGGAAGGAAGGAAGGAGCGGGGAAGGAGCGGGGAGGGAAGAAAGAAGGAAGGAGGAAGGAGAAGCAGGGAGAGAATGAGGGAGGAGAAGGGAGGAAGGAAGGGAGGGAGGGAGGGATGAAGGAAGGAAGGAAGGAAGGAAGGAAGGAAGGAAGGAAGGAAGGAAAAACGGATTTGAAACTACATATTGACAAATTATAACATATACCTGAAGACCTCCAGCTAGAAATAGCCAATATCAAGACATATTCTAATAAAATTACTGGATTAAAAATCAAAATAATAAGCCTTTTTTAGAGCAGTTTTAGGTTCACAGCAAAAGTGATCAGGAGGTACAAAGAATTAACCCATCTTCACACAGGTCCAACCTCCCCCACTATCAGCATCTCACACCACAGGGGCACTGATGAACCTGCACTGACACATCGTATTGCCCAGAGTCCGTGATTTACAATAGGACTCACTCCTAATGTACATTGTAATGGGTTTTAGCAAATGTCAAATGACATGTATCTACCATTATAGTATCATACAGAATAGTCTCACTGTCCTAAAAATCTTCTGTGCTGTTTACCCTTCCTCCCCCCCATCTCCTGACAACCACTGACATTTTTACTGTCTCCATAGTTTTGCCTTTTTCAGAACGTCATAAAGCTGGAATCAAACAGTATGATTGGCTTTTCAGATTGCTGTCTTTCACTTAGTAATATTGCATTTAAGTTTCCTCTACATCTTTATTTTCATGACTTCATAGTTCTTTTTTGTTTGTGTATTTGTTTAAGATTTTATTTATTTATTCATCAGAGAGAGAGAGTGCGCACAAGCAGGGAGAGCGACGGGCAGAGGGAGAAGCAGGCTCCCCGCTGAGCTGGGAGCCTGATGCTGGACTCAATCCCAGGACCCTGGGATCATGACCTGAGCCAAAGGCAGACGCTTAACTGAGCCACCCAGGCATCCCAAAGTTCTTTTTTTTTTAAGTACTGTATAATAGTCCATTGTCTGGATGTACCACAGTTTATTTATTTACCCACTCACCTACTAAAGGGCAAATTTTTTGCTTCTAAGCTTTTACTTATGAATAAAACTTCCATAAACATTCATGGCAGGTTGTTTGTGGATATGTATTCAGTTCTTTTGGGTAAATACCAAGGAGCACAATTGCTGAATCATCAGGTAAGACTACCTGATACCTCATTGTTGATTTAATTTGCAATTTCATAATGACATATGATGTTGAACATCTCTATATATGCTTATTTGCCAACTGTACATCTCCTCAGATGAAGAATCTGTTCGTGTCTTTTTCCCATTTATTTCATCAGGTTGGTTTTTTATAGCTGATTTTTTAAGAGTTTCTTGTATATTTTGGATAACAGCCTTTTATCAGATTTGTCTTTGCAAATATTCTCCCCAAGTCTCTGGTTTGTCTTCTCATTCTCTTGCTGTCTTTTGCAGAGAAGAAGAGGCTTATTGATTTTATGTATCTTTTCAAAGAACTAGCGTTTGGTTTTGTTGATTTTTCTTCATTGATGTTTTATTTTTAATTTTATCAAGTTCTTTTATAATTCTTATTCTTTATTTTCTTCTCCTTTAATTTGTTCTTATTTTTCTGGTTTCCTTTTTTTTAAAGATTCTATTTATTTATTTTGAAAGAGAGAGAGTGTGAATGGGGGGAGGGGAGAGGGAGAGAGAGAATCCTCAAGCCGACTCCATGCTCAGCAAGGAGCCCAATGCAGGGCTTGATCTCACAACCCTGAGATCATGACATGAATCAAAACCAAAAGTCAGATGCTTAACCAACTGAGTCACCCAGGTGCCCCTTATGTTTCTGGTTTCTTAAGATGGAAGCTTAATTATTGAGTTTAGAACTTTCTCCTTACTAATATATGTATTCAATGCTACTAATTTCTTTCTAAGCACTGTTTTCACAGCATCCTGCAAATTTTGATCATTTCCATTTGCATTTTCATCTAGTTCAAAATATTTTTAAATTTCTCTTGAGATTTCTTCTTTGACCCATGTATTATAACTGGTTTCCCAGTTATCTTTCTGTTATTTATTTCTAGTTTAATTCCATTGTGATCCAAGAGTAGATTCTGTATGATTTCTATTATTTTAAATTTATTGATGTGTTTTTTTAATAGCTTAGAATGTTTTATATCTAGGCAAATTCCTATGTGGTCTTGAGAAGAATATGTATTCTGCTATCATTGGATGAGTAGTCAGTTTTCCCTCCAATATCAGGAACAAGTCAAGGATACCTAATCTTCCCACTTTTATTCAATACAATATAGAGTTCTACCCAGAGCAATAAGATCATAAAAAGAAATAAAAGGCATCCAAATTGGAAAGGAAGAAGTAAAATGGTCACTATTTACATGTGACATGATATTACATATAGAAAACCCTAAAGACTCCATCAAAAAAACTACTAGAACTAATAAGTGAATTCAGGAAGTTGTAGAATACAAAATTAATACACAAAAATGTAGTGTATTTCTATACATTAATAATGATCTATTAGAAAGAGAAATTAAGAAAACAATCCCATTTACAATTGCATCAAATTCAATAAAATACATAGGAATAAATTTAACCACGGAGGTAAAAGACCTGTATGTATATTGAAAACTATAAGATACTAATGAAAGAAATTGAAGAAACAAATAAATGGAAAAATATTCCATGCCCATGGGCTAGAAGAATCAATATTGTTAAAGTCTCCATACTACCCAAAGCAATCTATAGATTCAGTGTAATCCCCATCAAAATTCCAATGGCATTTTCACACAAATAGAACAATCCTAAAAGTTGTATAGAACCATTAAAGACCACAAATAACCAAAGCAGTCATGAGAAAGAAGAACAAAACTGGAGGCATCGTGTGTCCTGTTTCAAACTATATTACAGCTATAGTAATTAAAACAGTATGGTGCTGGCATAAAAACAGACACATAGATCATGGAACAGAATAGAGAGCCCAGAAATAACTCATGAATATATGGTCAAATAATTTATGATAGAGGAGCCAAGAATAGACAATAAGGAAGGGACATTCTCTCCAATAAGTAGTGTTGGGATAATTGGACAGCCACATGCAAAGGAATGAAATTTGGCTACTATCTTACACCATACATAAAAATTAACTCAAAATGGATTAAAGGTTCAAATGTAAGACCTGAACCCTAAAACTCCTAGAAGAAAACAGGTGGTAAGCTTCTTGACATAGGTTTTGGTGATGATTTTTTTGAAATCTGACACCAAAAGCAAAAGCAGTAAAAGTAAAAATAAATAAGGGGGACTAAATCAAACTTAAAAGCTCTTGTACAGCAAAGGAAACCATCAACACAATTAAAAGGCAACCTACTAAGCAGGAAACATTATTTGCTAATCCTACATCTAAGAAGGGTCTAATATCCAAAATATGTAAAGAACTCATATAACTCAATAGCAAAAAAAAAAAAAAAAAACATTAAAAAATGGGCAGAACATCTGAATAGACATGTTTTGAAATAAGACATATAGATAGCCAACAAATACATGAAAAGATGTTTTGCATTATTAATCATCAAGGAAATGCAAATCAAAACCACAATGAGATATTACCTCACACCTGTTAGAAAGGTTGTTATCAGAAAGATTAGAAATAACAAGTGTTGCAAGGATGTGGAGAAAGGGAATCCTCATGTATTGTTGCTAGGATTGTAAATTGGTACAGCCACTATGGAAAACAATTACAGAAGTTCTTCAAAAAATTAAAAATAGAACTATCATATGATCTAGCAATTCCATTTCTGGGTATTTATCAGAAGAAAGTGAAAACAGTAACTTGAAAAGATATGTACACCCCCACGTTTCATTGCAGCATTATTTACAATAGCCAAGATATGGAAACAACCTAAGGGTCTATCAATGAATGAATGGATAAAGACATTATGGTATATATATATATACAATGAAATATTATTAAGCCATAAAAAATGAAAGTTGCCATTTGTGACTACATGAATATATCTGGAGGGCATTATGCTTAGTGAAATAAGTCAGAGAGAAAAACAAATACCATATGATCTTTCTTATATGTGGAATCTAACTCAATCAATCAGTCAATCCAAGCTCATAGATGCAGTTAACCAATCGGTGGTTGCCAGAGGTGGGGGGTGAGGGGGTGGGAGAAAAGGATGTACTGTCTTGGTGTTTGTTTGTTTGTTTGCTTGTTTAGTTTAAATAAATTGAATAATAAGGGGAGAAAAGATGGCAGTTAGAGGACAATAGCAAATATGCTGAGGAAGGCAGAGTAGAAAACTGAAAATGACTTAGGGATTTCACTTGGTTGAGTCCTCAGATGAGCCAACTCTGCAACTGCTCTATCTTCAAAGTTATTATTATTTGACATAAAAAATATTCAAAATTACATAAAATAATACTTATTGCATAAGAAATATAAAATATAATTTGTGTTACACCACACAAAAAAAAAGATCTGTCATCCTCATGCAAGAAATTCAGAAAACATTTTTGCCATAAGGCCTTTTTCAAGATTCTGCTAGAAAATGAATTTCAAACTACCAAAGTGACTTGAGAGAAAGCATAAAAACTGATGGTGAATAGAGGCGCCTGGGTGGTTAAATGGCCAACTCTTGGTTTCAGCTCAGGCTGTGACCTCAGGATCGTGATCTCAGGGTTGTGAGATCCAGCCCAGCATTGGGCTCCTTGCTCAGCATGGAGTCTGCTTCAGATTCTCTCTCCCTCTCCCTCTGCCCCTCCCGCTCATGCTCTCCTTCTCTCTCACATAAATAAATAAATCTTTAAAAAATAAACAACTGATGGTGAACATTAAATATAGTTTCCTGTGCAACTAAATAAATGAGGAGTCCCAAATACCTTGGAGGACACATGTTCCTGAACATGTGAGTATTGAAAAATCATCCCTCTCAGTGCCATTCCTTACATCCTCCTTTCCTTACACATCACCAGTGTCTTCCTATGGACAGAGCTAGTTTTGTAGCCTTCCCATGAAAGCCACTTACCTTGGCTCGCCTTCAAGATAAAAAAAAAAAAAAAAAGGAAGCAAAACAAACTAAAAGAAGAAACAAAGCTACAACTGGCTATAGTTACAATTAAATTGCTTCACTCAGGTCCTTTCATGCAAGGTCCTCTCAAAAGTGAATACCACATTAGATTAATTGACCCTCATGTCTCCTGGATCATACAATCCAACAATACATAGAAAATTTTCTATGACATATCTAGACTTTAAAAGTAAAAACCATATATATTGTCATTTTGGCATTTACCTAGGTCTGTCATATAATGTCAGAACTCAAATACACATTCATTATTTTATAGACACTGTTTTCTGCTCTCTACTTTTTATTATTAAGGAAGAATAAGTGAAAGTCCATAATTCAGGGGTTGAAGTACATCAACAGTGCTAATCTGGCCAATTTAGAAATAAAACAGGACATATGTGAATCTAGTTAATGTAAGAGGTGATAAAACATGTCTCCTTCTTATAATGAAAAAAGGCTCATTTTTGGAATATCAGTAAAGTAATATTTTATTTCCTGCATTATATTTCTAATGTTTGTGTAATTCCCTAATCAAGGCTCAATAAAGGTTAACTGCCCCTTAAAAGTGTAATTTTGCCCCCCAATATATATCTTAGTGGGATGGGTTAGTGATTTGATATTTTAAAGAAATTAGGTTCTGGTCTTTCTTCATTTGGTAAGCAACCTCAGGCTGAGGAATTCAGAGGAAGAGACAAAATATGGAAAATTGGGGCTTAGCTAGCTATTGTCCTATTAGCTACCTCCTGAGCATGCTCAAAAAGGAGAAGCGGAAGGTTTTCAGAATTTCATTCTTGGTGGTCCTCATTGGATAAGCCTCCAGAATGCCATTCTATCACCTCAAGAAGAAATGAGCCCAGTCGTGGACACGCTCTGCATGATGTCATCTGCTGCTTCTGATTAGCTTTGCTGCAGCAACATCTCAGTGAGTGAGCTGCTTAATCAACAACAAGCATAGAGTAGAAAGAGGTAAACAGGCAATTAAAGAAAGAAACATTGAATATAAATGGATCCGGAATGATACACTGCTTTTGATGACCACAGATTTCTTTGTTTGTGCCTTCATTTATTCACACAGTCATTTAATGAACATTCATGAATGTCAGTGATAAACCAAGGACTATTATTGGTGCTAGGATTGCAAAAGAGGATAAGCTGGTACAATAGGAACAAAGGAACAATAGTATGCATGGGGGAAAGGTCAAATGAAGCAAAGAAAAGCAAAGAAAGAAGCAAAAAGTACAATTATGCTAAGAGTTCTAATAGAGATATTTTAATATACTCTTTCAACTTAATGAAGTCATAGTTTAAGTCAGTCTGTTGGGATCTGGAAGGAGTTCACAGAGAAGGTAATGTCAAAGCTAAACCTGAAGCAATGAGGTAATCTTTGGGATTAAATTTCACTGGACATAGCAGAAGAATCTCAAATCACAGTAAACTTTGTAGAAATGTATTTCTTTCTCTTATAAAAAAATGAAGATAACAATAATAGAAAACACACCAATATTTGGCTTGCTATGAGCCAGACACTATTCCAGCACTAACACATATTACCTTATTTCATACTCAAGTCAACCCTTTGAGGTTGGTGATTACATTAGCCAAGGAAATTGGGGATAAGGAAATTGGGGTACAGAGAAGTTAAGTAAATTACCAAAGGTCACACAGATCTGGAATTTGAACCCTGGCAATCTGTTTCCAGAGTCAGATGTTGGCCATCACTCTTTCTGTGCAAGATGTGATTTTGAGGGAGTGAGAGACAAAAGCATGACATTTTTATTGAAGCCTCAGAAATTCTACTGCAACATGTGGACACAGAAGAGTGTGATTGAAGTCATCTCTCAAAGAAACAAGAGGCCACATTTTCTAAATGTGAGAAGCACAGTAAGATGGATGTCATGGCTTACGTATGTCCTACTGGATCCTTGTAGAAGAATATCAAAGGGAAAACAAGATGCTTTATATCATGAACCCAGTGACCATGTCATAAAATATGTATTCTGCCTCTAATACCTATTAGATCGGAAATAGAGAGATTCCTAGTCTTATAAAATTGCAAGATTTGGCAGAAATTTTAGAAGTTTCCATACTAAATTTAACAAGTAAATTAAAGGAAGGAAGGACAGAAAGAAGGAAAGAACAAAAGGAAATCTCCTCCTTCCAAATCTCTAAGTTTAAAAAAACAATTGGTATGTTTGTGGAGGAATGTCTGAATGTTTTGCAACAATAAATCTGCCCCATCAAGAGGTAGCTCCAGGTGGGGCTGGCTGGGGCAGTTGGTGTTCAGCTGGCAAGTAAAAGTCCTGAGTATTAGTCATGTCCACGATGGAGAGAGGTTCTAAAACAAACAAATAAAAATGGGCAAAAAGCCTATCTTCTCAAATGAGACCACAGAAAACCGAAGCCCATTCAATGTACAGTCTTAAACATGAGTCATACAGTATCCACAGAGAGAGGTAGAGATGGGCTCAGCTACTTGTTCTCACCCACCCATCCCAAATTTAAGTTAATTTCCTGTCTAGTATTGATCTTATTAGCTTCATGCAAGTACACACAAGAATGTGTTCCTTTTTCATTAAGCGGGGTTTAATAGTGCTTAACGAGAATAACTTCTGACGGGAAATGAACTGGCAGGCTCTATATTTATGTGCAAAATTCCGTTTAAATAACTCAAAATGAGTACTTGAATACCTAGAGATATTTTGCAGAAGTGAAAACTCATTGTGGTGGTTTGTACATTTTATATGTTCCTCTGCAAAACCCATGTAAACCAAGAAAGAAGTTTTCCTCGATGGAAGACACAGCTACCTTCCCCTGATGAGGCAGCGGGTTGAGACATAGGCAAATATTTTATACCCGTTCATGCTCTGGAAGTGCTAATGCAGATTGCTGCTGTATGCAGATTTCTTTCAGGCTAAACCTTTTGAGATTGCAAAGATTGCATACCTGCTATTTTCTTAACCTTATTCTTGTGACACTCCTGAGAAATGGGATATAGTCATTAGTGTACAGCAATTTAAATCGCTGAGATAAAGATGTAAAGAATGGTAGTTTCCACCAGTGGTATGGAAAAGGCTCTATCAGATCACCCGGTTCAACTCATTTTACAAGTGGGAAAACTGAGGCCCAAAGAGAGAAAGTGACTTACAGATTGTGGGTTTACATGGTAGATAGCCAGTTCCTCTAACTCTTTAATTATGGGGTAGATGTATATTTATTAATGCAAAACTAATTTCCACAAAGATATGAAGTGGTATGTTCATTATAATTCCGGAAATATATATGTGTGTATTTTATATATATATATATATATATATATCAGAATCTTTTTCTGAATGTAGTTTTCAGGTAAATATTTTAAAATTTATTGTTCAGTTTTGCTTGTTATTTTCTGATTGTTAATAACAAATATGCATTACTTGTGTAATGGAGGAAGACAAATATATCTGGATATTTGTTTTCTTTATCAGCCATAAAATTAGCCAACGTTATAATCAGGTTAGACTGGCCAACCCAATGAGACCTTAGTATGAAATTTTGGAAAATCAATTTGCATGACTGATGTCTAATAAGGCTTTGCTTGCAACTGGAATATTCCACTGAGAGGAGAGAAGACACTATGGTTTGCTACTCAAAGTGTGGTCCACAGAATAGCAGCATGAGTATTTCCCCAGAGCTTGATAGAAATGCAGAATTTCTAAACTCAGCCCTACCAAATCAAAATCTGCATTTTAACAAGGTCTTGACATGTTTCGTACACACGTTACAGTTGGAGAGTCACTATCCTAAGCCAAAGCATAAATCCTATTTGCATCAAATCACTGAGTTTGAAAAGGCATGTGGAAGAAAGACTTGGAAAAAAGAGGGCACAGCATATAGAACCAGAGAAATAGAAATTGGTCATAGGAGACTTGGGATGCTTTTTTTTTTTTTTTTTTTTTAGTAGTTGTGCATTTTTTTTATTTAAATTTTTTATTGTTATGTTAATCCCCATACATTACATCATTAGTTTTAGATATAGTGTTCCATGATTCATTGTTTGTGCATAACACCCAGTGCTCCATGCAGAACGTGCCCTCCTCCATACCCATCACCAGGCTAACCCATCCTCCCACCCCCCTCCCCTCTAGAACCCTCAGTTTGTTTTTCAGAGTCCATCGTCTCTCATGGTTCTTCTCCCCCTCCGATTTCCCCCCCTTCATTCTTCCCCTCCTGCTACATTCTTCTTCTTCTTTTTTTCTTTCTTAACATATATTGCATTATTTGTTTCAGAGGTACAGATCTGAGATTCAACAGTTTTGCACAATTCACAGCGCTTACCAGAACACATACCCTCCCCAGTGTCCATCACCCAGTCACCCCATCCCTCCCACCCCACCCCCCACTCCAACAACCCTCAGTTTGTTTCCTGAGATTAAGAATTCCTCATATCAGTGAGGTCATATGATACATGTCTTTCTCTGTTTGACTTATTTCGCTCAGCATAATACCCTCCAGTTCCATCCACGTCGTTGCAAATGGCAAAATCTCATTCCTTTTGATGGCTGCATAATATTCCATTGTATATATATACCATATCTTCTTTATCCATTCATCTGTTGATGGACATCTTGGCTCTTTCCACAGTTTGGCTATTGTGGACATTGCTGCTATAAACATCGGGGTGCACGTAGCCTTTCGGGTCCCTACTTTTGTATCTTTGGGGTATATAGACTTGGGATGCTTTTAACCTAGCCTGGACTATATTTCTTTGTTTGACAGTTAACTTATTTGTAAATGGGCTTAAGAGTCCCTATATCGGGGATGCCTGGATGGCTCAGTTGGTTAAGCTTCTGCCTTCGGCTCAGGTCATGATCCCAGAGTCCTGGGATCCAGCCCCGCATCAGGCTCCCTGCTCAGTGGGGAGCCTGCTTGTCCCTCTGCCCCCTGCTCGTGCTCTCCCCCTCTCAAATAAATATAAAATCTTAAAAAAACAAGTAAGCACTACATACCCCATATCGTATGACTATTTTGAGTATTAAGTGCAGTAATAAGTGTTATACATGCAGCAATGTACATGACATGTAGGAGATAAGGTCTCATTAATGCCATTTTCTTTCTCCTTACCTTGAAAGTTTAAGAGCATGTTTGGTGGCTTTACAGTCCTGCAGAAAAGAGAGGATATTAAAAATACAACTAAAGAGACATAGTATGTTGCTTTGGGCTGCAACCCTTATTTTCAGATTTTATTAAGTGTCTCTAGCAGTCAGTCTAATACAAAGTCTTGTAGAACTCAGATTTGGCAAGAAGGGCTTGGATACTTTCCCTTCCTAAAAAAGGAGGTAATGATGTGTTTTAATTGTAACACAATTAGAGCTTTTGATATCAAATTAATTTTCAGTGATAGTGTTGGTCTTGGCAGAGAGTGCAGAATTTATAAGATTAAAGCCCCGTGAGTATATGCACATACTCATATAGCTTTTTAGGCAAATTGAAATCCCTGCTTCATTTTCCAGTTCTAGAATCAAATATTAAGGATAATAAAGCTTTTTAACTTAGCTAAATTAGTTAAATGCATTTTATTACATCAAGCCATACTTTATTATAGGCCATACTTGGCAAATTCTCTCCACTTTAAATAATTATTCACAAGATAATAATTACATGAAATTTGTTTGTACAGAAAATATGGAGACATGGTTCTAAATTAAAATTAACAGAGTTTTAATAAAATTTTGAGCCTGTATCTTACCTGTAACCATTGATGTACTTATTAAGCCCATATGCTTAAGGTAGCATGAATACTGAAACAAAATCTTATTTTTGTTAGTTAAAAAAAATTTTGTATTTTTGCCAATAAAAGCAAGTGTTTTGGAATAAAACAAAAACAAATAAAAATGCATTTCATGTAGAACGAACACAATCAATATGTGTCCAAAATTTAGATCATTCTATTAAGACAATATTAGGAGTCATGATAACTATAATGAAAATGTAAAGCCAATAATTAAAAATAAATATTGACAAAAATAATTTGATATGATATTAAGGTATATCCTCATCTGCAGCAGAATAGATATTTTTAGTGAAGTTACCATTGAGACACAAGTGGATAAGCATGAGATCTTTGAGATTTTTTTCTCCTTATAGAATAATAAAATGTTATTTTTGATTTGAAAGTTTTTTTTTTCTCATCTCTTCTCTCCTATATTTAAAGAGCTAATACAGTCAGTCACATAGCTCAAAATTAAAAATGTGCACATTTAAACAGTGAAAGTCTTGTTCCTACACTGACATCACACTCACAAACTTCCTCTCCCTAAAGGCAGTGATAAAAACAGCATTGGTTGAACTGCTTTTAAGTGCTGGACACTGTTCTAAGCCTTTTATTTATTTATTTATTTGGGAGAGAGAGAGAGAGAGAGAGTGCGCTCACATGCTGGGTGGTGGGGGCAGACGGAGAAAGAATCACAAGCAGACTCCCACTGAGCGGTGGAGGCTGTTTTGTTGCAGGGCTCAAGAACCCACACCCTGAGATCATGACCCGAGCCAAAATCAAAAGTCAGATGCTTAACCAACTGCGCCACCCAGGCATCCCTGTTCTAAGCCTTTTTTTTTTTTTTTAATTTTTTAAAATATTTTATTTATTTATTTGACAGAGAGAGACACAGCGAGAGAGGGAACACAAGCAGGGGCAGAGGGAGAGGGAGAAGTAGGCTTCCCGCTGAGCAGGGAGCCCAATGCGGGGCTCGATCCCAGCACCCTGGAATCATGACCTGAGCTGAAGGCAGACGCTTAACGACTGAGCCACCCAGGCTCCCCCTAGGCCTTTTTTTAAATCAAATGACTCAGTTAATCCTCAAAACAACTCTATAGGTAGCAACAGTCATTTGCCCATTTCCCAGATAAGGGAACTGAGGCTCTGTGTGGTTAAATACTGTACTCTAGTACTTACAACCAGTAGTGACAGAGTTAGAATTGCAACTTAGGAGGCCTGGGTACAATGGTACGCTGCCCATGTTCTTAACTACCTACCTCTTAACATACTATCAATGCAAATAATGTTTCTTACATTTCCTTTCAAAGGAACATATATGGGAGTAGTTACAAATGTTAATAAAACTTTATGAATCTTGCCTTCTGCCTGTAACTGTTTTTAGATATTTAATATTATTGCCTAAAATACTTCCTTATTCTGTTATTTTTAAGTATTTAATTGACTATGGTTTTATTTATTATTTTATCTTATGTATTTTATTATTTGAATCAACCAGTTCTCTATGGACGGAAACACATGTGGTCTCTAGTCGTCCTGTTACCAATGATGCTGCAATGGCTATCTGCACGCTTACCATTTTGCACGCAGGCAAGTGTAACTGGAAGATAAAATCCCAGATGTAGAAAAGCTGAGTCAAAATTTTAATTTGCATTCCATAGAGATTTGAATTTTGATTCACCCCATAGAGATTGTACCAATTTTTACCCCCACTAATAATATATTAAGGTTTCTGTTTTCCCACACACTGATCCACACTGTGTAATAAAAGTATTGGGTTTTTACTGGTATAATAATAAAAAAAAATTGTGGTATTTTTAATTATTAAAATTTAACTTTTCATTTAAAAAAGACACACATGCACATGTTGCAAAAAAATTGCTAAATATCTGATATACACATCACCAATATCCCTCTGATATTAACATCTTACATAAACACAGTACGATTTCCAACATCAAGAAATTAACATTCACGGGCGCCTGGGTGGCTCAGTTGGTTAAGCATCTGCCTTTGGCTCAGGTCATGATCCCGGCCGGGGTCCTGGGATCGAGCCCCACATCGGGCTCCCTGCTCAGCGGAGAGCCTGCTTCTTCTTCTCCTTCTGCCTGCAGCTCTGCCTACTTGTGCTCTCTCTCTATCTCTCTGTCAAATAAATAAATAAAATCTTTAAAAATAAAAAAAGAAATTAACATTGATACAAACTATAACTTATATACCTTTTCAAAATTTCACTAAATATTTTACTGATGTCTTTATAAAAATCTAGGTTAAATTCAGGATCATACATTGTGCATAGTTGCTATGATACCTTAGTCTCCTTGAATCTGGAATTTTCTATATCTTTTCCCACCATTCTTTTATTACCTTAACATTTTTAAAGAGGACTAGCCAGATTTTTTGTATAATATCTCTAATTTTGGCTTGCCTATGTCTTTACCACTAAATTCTGTGATAAGAATACAGCAGAAGTAATGTTGTGTCTTTCTTTGTATCACAAGGCACATGATGTGGGCTTTGTTCCACTACTTATGATGTCGAATTTGATCACTTCCTTCAGATGGTACCTAGTAGGTCTTCCTCTGTATTGGAATTCCCCTTTCCAATTATTGAATATTTTCTGAGAGATGCTTTGAGACTATCTACATATTTTCAAATCATGCATTCACTCATTAATTTTAGAATCTGTTGAAGATAAAGGGTGATTGCCACCATTCATTCTACATTGGGTAGCTGGAATTCTACTCTAAGGAAGAGTTTTCTTTCCCCTTTTTAGTCAGTGCTTTTTGATTGATTGATACCCTTGTTCATATCAGTCTGGACTCGTGGAATGTTTTATTATTCTATGATTAGGAATTCATTCTTCCCACTATTTCTTTTATTGCTCAAATAGTCCCACATTTGGCATTTCAGAGTTTCTTTCTCTAGTCCCTGTGGCCTTTTAACATGGCCGCATTGTTTTTGAGTCTTTGCTTTTCTTGTATAATCAGTGAGAGTAAGCCACCTAAATTTTACTTCCAGTGAAACTTTCTAAACTTTTTTCCATTTTTCCATTTAGTTGTCATTTTTATTATTGATTGATAGAAATTCTTTTCTTACTAGGGCCATTAATTCTTTGCAATATGATTTGTGAAATGTATTATAGCTGGTCATTTATGTTTTGATTTTTTTATGTTTTGCATTCATAATCTATTTTTAATGTAATAAAATTTACCAAATTTTAAGACTTCTGGGTTTTATTGTCACAACTGGACAGGCCTTTCCCACTCCTGTATCATAAAACATTTTTCCCAGTGCAGTATATTTTTACTTTAAGTATACTTACAGATTTTCTTATCTTTACATCTTTTCCATTTGAAGTTTCTCATAGTATGTTGGTTATATATAAACCTTATTTTCCTCTTAGTGGTTATTTTGAGAGAAAAAACCCACATTTATTGTTTAACTCATCATTTTCTATTTTTTTAAAAAATTCTATACTTACCTAATTGTAATATTTTGTATGTATTTGATTTTATTTCTTCCATAACTTTATGTCTGTTTCTTTGTATCACACTCCTGTATTTTGTCTAGTTTTATAATGCATTTTAATACACTAATCAGGTAACCTCTTGTCACTTATCTTTTTCATATCTATTTTTTATGTAAAGTTTAGTTTGTATTTGTTAAGTTAAATGTCAGTTATTATTACTGAGATCACATTAAGTTAGGAAGAATTAACAATTGTACAAATAGGAGTCTTCTTATTCCAGATCACAGGAATTACTTTCTATGTGTTCAAGTGTCTCTTTTTGAGTCTTTCAAGAACATTTTATTCTTCATATCTGGAGAGTGTATTTTTGTTAAGTTTATTAAGTAGTATTTTTATCACTGTTTAAATTATTTCCAATGGGATATTTTCCATTATATGCTTTTGTTTTTGTTTGTAAAAAAGAAAGTTTTTTATTTTTACATACGGATTTTATATCTGGAAATCAATCTGAGTTTTTTCACTGTAACTGCTTTTACCAGTTGAATCATGGGTTTTTCAACTGTACGTTCATCAAACTGGGAAAAGTATGATGTTCTTTCTCATTTTCGTATGTCTAATTTCTTTCACTTGTCTATCTACAATGACTAATGCTTTCAAAATGCTATCATAATTATGGTAATAGTGGCCATCCTTGTCTTAGAATTCTAATGAGAATGATTCTAATAGTTCCATGATAAAAAAAAAAAAGAATTTGGGGTTGAGATAGCTCTATTTCATCATGTTTGAAGAACATCCATGTATCCTTATTTTTTTAATCAAAAAAGGATGCTAAATTTTATCAAAGGCCCTCCAACATCTATGAAATGATCTATGTCTTTCTCCCATCATCCATCATTATGATAAAATTAATAGGTTTCTAAATGCTAAAACATTCTTGCTATAATGGAATAAATTTCACTTGGTGATGCCATAGTGTTATTGTTTTAATATGTGGCTGAGTTGTGTTTGATAATATTTATTTAGCATTTTCATTAATAATCTCAACGATGTTTGGATTGGTCTGTTTATAAATTCTTTGCTGGATTTTGATGTCATTGTCAGACTAGCTTCATAAGAGAGACTTACTTGGTTTTTTTCTTTATATTAATGAAAAATTTTTAATAGCTTTGTGATTTTCTGATCTATAAATTTTTGGTAAAATTTCCCTGAGAAATGTCTGGATTTGCTGATTTTAGATAGAAGGATAACATTTTCACAACTTTATTTTTTCTTAGTGAGTGGTTTATAGATATTCTGTTTGTGCTGGGGTCAATTAATCAAGTGAAAATTCCTAAAAGAGGTGTTCTATTTTTTCCTGGAATTTCAATTGCTTTTGCAGAGTTGAACAATATAGTTTCTTGTCAATGTTTTAATTTCCTCCAAATATGATGATTTACTCCTCATCATTTGTTATTTTTGTGTTTGTCTTTTCTACTAACCAATTAGGTTTGCTCAAAGCTTCAGTGTTCAATTTATTTATTCTGCCATTTTTCTTTCTTCTAATTGATTGCATTTTGCTTTTATCTTTATTAACTCCATCCTTCTACCTTCCCTTGGTTGTTTGTTGTTTCTGTTTTTCCTATCTTCAATTAAAACTTTATGCCTTTACCTCATAATTTCTAATATGAATGGCTTTCACGATTGGTGTTTTTAGGCATTCTACAATTTGGTTTTAAATTTTTTTCTTAAAGCATTTCAGAAAATTTTTCACAAGTTCCAGGTTTTAAGGACTTTTTGATACTTTGTTTTGTTATTACATTCTTGTTGCAGTTCAGTGTGATCGAAAAATACTATATTATTTCTACTTTGAAATCCATGGAGTCTTTATTTGCATCTTTTTATTTGCAAACTTATGAATATTCTATACACATTTTATAAAAAGGCATAGTCACTGTTTTCAAGGAACAAAGTTTCAATGTTTATACTATTTTAAGGTTTTAAATGAAATTTAGACTCACTTTGTTAAATTCCAAAATACATTTTGTGATTTTTTTAGAAAGATTAGATGGCAGATAATTTCAAGATCAATTGGTAGATAATTTATTTTTCACAAAGTTTAATTTTTTTTTAAATTTAGGAACATTACCTTTCTGTCTTATTCAAAATTTGTTTCACATTTCTTAGTGAAAGCCCTTTCTGTTTGGTTTAGGTGTTTTCATGAAGTCTGTTTAAGTATTAGCTATTATATTGGATATCACTAAGTTTCATAAAAGTTTTAAATGAAAAAGTAAAATGAGAAACTATAATCATAACATATATGCTTAACTTTTTGTCACTTTTCATACATACACAGACACATACACACATGTGTATAAATATTTTTATTTATTACATCGACCTTCTTGATGATTTTACAATAAGTTTGTTAAACTGATCCCCACCTGATTGCCATTTAGGCTGTATAACATTTTGCTATTATGAACATTTTAGCCAAATAGAAATGGTTGTGTGGGTAAATATATAAATGTGTGTGTGTGCGCACACTGACACACATATACAGAAAGTGCCAGTTTAATTCCAAGGCCTCCTTTCCATCAGAAAAAAAAAGCGCTTCTCAGAATGCACATTTAAAATTGATAGCATTAAGAGCATGGACACTCAGTGCTACATTGCCCCCAAGATACAGTGTATTTTGAAGTCATGTACAAAGCGGATCTGTTTATAACTGGTCCCACTTCTTTTTCAGCCCTCCCTTAATCTCCTGGAATGAGTGTATGTGAAATGGAGTTTAGGACAGTGACACAGATGCCATCTCTATATGGCGCTACCTATGGTACCCATGACTTTTACATTTTAAAGTAGCCATTTTTATAAGGCTACAGCAAAACACTTGCTTCAAGAGCGCTTCTTCTCCATACCTCCAGCCATAACAAAACCCTGCAAAAATGTCTGCGTCAAATCAGCTACATCAAAATGTCCTAATTTGTCAATATATATTGTCACCATTGTTGCTGTTAGCATTTATTATGGGTTTTCTTTCCTTTGTGATGTTCTGTGCTTTGCATTTTTCCTGCTTTCATCATGTATTCATATCATACTTAGAAAAATGCACTGCGAAATTGCAAGATTGTAAAGAGAGAGTCTAGAGATACCATAGGTGAGTAGCCCCTGGTGAGCTGTGACCTCTGCAGCCCCAACCACCCGCCAGTACTCTGAAGGATGATCTACTTAAGTAAACTGGAGGCAAATATGGTTCTATTCACCTAAATATCTCTGGAATAGGGCTGCCTCTTTGGAGGACTGTAAAGACTTCAGGTGGACTAAGTTGGCACACAGGCTAATATTTGTTACTGCAATTCCCAACCTCTGTGGACAGTTGAAATACGATCTTTATAATTTGGTCTCATCTGTGATTCCAAAACTCATTGCCTCTATCACAGAATCTCCCAGGCGCTTCTCACACTGGACAGCTAGCGATTGCTCAGGCCTGAGGAGAGGGTCACAGGTCTGCTTCTCTTATAATTCCTCATTCATGTTCCACAGAGAACTCCCAAGAGGAAGAGTTTGAGAAATGGCTGTAAGCAGCACATGAAATTTCACTGAGTGGGGTACATTGCAGGTAACACAAAAGCTCAGACATTTGGGGGGATTATTCAGTGAGAATCAGAAGGTGTCTTAGGTACTTTGCAGAATTTATTATTTACATCCTGGAAAGTGACTCCCCTATCATGTATTTATATCCAGCACTCTGGATTTGTCTTGTGGACATGCATGTTACTATCAGACACAGGTGTCAAAATAATCTGAGCAAATGGTGAAGGAGAGTGATGTGTTGGTTCTGAGTCGTGCCTATCACAAAAAAAGGGAAAGACTCCCTTTGCCTTAGGATATCAAAAGGTCAGGCTATTGCACCTGTGACTGTTGCTGTTATTCACTGAAACCCACACATGAAAGAGGGAAACACACAGGGAATCACAAAGAAGGGAAGATTTAGCCTTCATATAGGGTATTTGGATTCACCCCAACTTCAGACCCCAGCACAGGCCTCTGCGGTCTTCTAGGGAGGATGACGTATAGATGGTCCCTCCCTCAAAGCTGACTAGAATCCATCTTTACAGACTTATCTCTCATCTGGCCTTCATTTCCTGTCTTCTTCCAGTTAATGTAAGTTCCAAATAACACCTTCCTGAGCATGGCAGCTTCAAGCCTTTCCTTTTTGTGGGGGAGTTGGGGGGGAGGGGCTATGCATCCACCGTTCCTCTATACAAAATGTCTTTTCCCACTTTGTTCTTTTTGAAATATTTACTCATCTTTTTTTTTCTTAATAATGGTGATATGTGTTGTAAATACACAGTGAGCTAAAGTCTTCATTTAATCCAAACAACTTCTTGAAGTATTTTTTTATTGAAGTATAGTTGACATACAATATTATATTCGTTTTAGGTGCACTACAGTGATTTGACAATAATACTCATTATGAAACGTTCACCATGGTGAGTGTCGTTACCAACTGTCACCATATAAAGTTATTACAACATTATTGACATATACAACATATATTTCCTATGCTGTACGTCTCATTCTTGTGACTTATTTATTTCATAACCGGAAGCTTGCACCTCTTTATCCCCTTCACCTATTTTCCCCGTCCCCCCTCCTCCCCTCCCCTCTGGCAATCACCAGTTCGTTCTCTGAAATACCAACATGACAACTCTGGTTGCTTAGAAATAGAACCTGAGAAAGAGATTGGTTGCACATCATTTATTAAAGGGTGCCTTTTAGGGAAAATCTGTAAGGGGGTGAGAAAAGTGGTAGAATGAAAGGGAAAGATTTGAGCAAGGATATGGTCTCAGGTAATTGAGAATGTCCTCATGGACAGGGACTCTGGATCTCTGTCTCCACCTGAGGCAAGGGGTGTAGGTGTTTTTTATTCTCAGAGCAGTCTGAGATGGTGGTGGGATGCCTCCTGGGTAAATGGGGGCCCATAGGCTGAGGGAAGTGGTGAGATGCCTCCTGGGTAAATGGGGGCCTATAGGCTGAGGGAAGTGCTCCAGAGAAAAGGGACAGTGGTGAGTCCTTAGCATCAAATATTGATAGCAGCTGTCAGATGTTGCCCCAGCCTTGTCAACAGGCTCTGGGGAGGATATTAACAGTGTGCTTTTTTGTGTGTGCTTGCTCTGATCTGTCATGTGTGGTACTGTGACAAGCAGATACAAGCAAAAAGTTAGTGCAAAAAAAGAAAAGAAGCAGAAATCAGTCTTGGAACCAGGTTAGTTTTCTTTTTGTTGTTTTCATAAAGATTTTCAAATGTAGCTACAATGGCTGTGACTTGAAAGTACTTATTTATCACAGGTCAGCATTTTTTATTTGCGTTTTATAAAAATACATATTTTCTCAATTCATATCCTCCAGGTAAATGGAATTCTGCCTTTTAAAGTGCTTTAGACACACAGCATTTTGTTTTCCAACTAAAAATAAATAATCTATTTATAGCATTTTTCAAGGATGCCTAGTTGTATTTTCACCAGATATCTCAAATCAGTTCCTGGTAAAATTCCACCAAGATTGAATAAGACAAAAGTCATCCCAATTTCACTAGATGGTATGCCTTTTTAAAGACAGACCTAAGGCACTAAAGTAAGAGGAGATGAATCATCTTTCTCAGATATCTATTGGTTGATGAAAACAAAATTCATATGGATTTCCCGGGAAACTGTCCTGGGGTTTGATAATCACATTAACTGTTGAGAGGGCTAGACAAATGGTTCAATATCTACACATTCAGTATTTCCCCCCACACCTTCAAGAAAATCTACTAGCTCGGCGAATACTCTCTCTGGATAATAGAAGAACAATATCCTAAAGCAAAGAAAGATCTTAACTCTGTCACTGTCCCCACAGGACAAAGCTTATATGCTCAGCGCAAACACAACTTGGATGGCACTGATAAAAAGGAGCAATTTTAGAATCAGGAAATAGGATCCTTAAAGAGTTATTCATTAAAATTATCGACCTCTGAAGATAATTTCCAAATAGAACTCTTCCCTTCTGTGCCTTTTTCACCAATCTAATCATTAATTGATACTAGGTCCAGTGGTTTCTTCAATTAGATGTACACACAGTCTTCTGTTGGCAGGAAACTCCAATGGCCACTTGCGGGGGGGAAAAGGAAGAAGGGCAGTAATACCTGCTTCTAGTGAGTTTTCTGCCTTTTAGGTATGAAACAGCTTTCCAAAACACTTTAACCACAACTAGGAGCTCCCCCTGCATTCCACTAAGCAAATGCAAATTAACTTTTTTGTCATTATTATTGGAACGCGAAATCCTCCCAAGACTGGAAAATACCCTGAGGTCTCCTAGAGCATCAACACTGTGGAGAATTCCCTCTTTTTTTTTTTTTTTTTTTTGTGCTTACTCATCCTCATTGGAAACTCTTGAGGTAAATTTTGTTCCACTCTGTGCCACTCCTGCAGGCACCCCTTTTGAACTATATTTGTGTCACAGCCTCCTTTGGGGATGCTGGGACCCCCTGTGCCTTGGACCCCCCTCTCCCTGACCATTACATTTCCACTGCCTCTGAAATCTTGCCACCTTACCAAAGAGCGGCCACCCAAGAGTTTGTGAGCCTTGCCCTGCAGTGTGATGCGCTCTGCGGCCCTCACCTCATCTCTACTGCAGAGAAGAGCCACTTGCTCCCTGTTTCTCTCAAAAGGACTGTCTCCTCGAACTATCAGTGTCTTCAGTGGTCATAGGCTTTTACAAAGGTAGGGATATGTATTGACTTCAAGGTGTTTTTCCTCTTCCACCCTGAAAAAAAGAGCAAGATAACAATAATTTAAAAATAGGGGCCCCCCGGGTGGCTTAGTCGGTTAAGCATCCTACTCTTGGTTTCGGCTCAGGTCGTGACCTCAGGGTCATGAGATCCAGCCCCTTGTCTGGCTTTGTGCTCAGAGGGGGGTCTACTTAAGATTCTCTCTCCCTCTCCCTCTGTCCCCCACCACGAGCCTGTGCGCTCTCTCTCTCAAATAAATAAGTGAACCTTAAAAAAATAATAATAACAATTAAAAAATAAAAGCCTGCTTTATAAAGTATGAATTTAGGGAATGAGGTGGGAATGGGGTGAGATAGATTGGAAAGGGAAAATACAGACAGACAAAAACTGGTCCGTCATATATCCTCTTATCTTGATGGAAAATAAAATACAATAGGAAACTTTGAAAAATTATCAGTTATCCAATTAGGGGAGGAAAAAGCATAATACTAATTTAGTTTTACATCCTTCTAACCATTTGTTTTCCATTGCTGGTGGAATATATATCAGTGCAACGCAAAATGGAGAGCAATTTGGCAAATATCTGTCTAAATTACTAATGCTCACGCTTTTACCTGGTAATTCTGCTCTAGTAAATTCATTTTGCATTTCAGACTAATACTAAGGGAAGTATCTGAGGAGGCTGCTTTTAGGCAACCGACTTGAACAATGGCAACCTGAAGAAGGTAGAAAGGCCTATAGTGACCCCCCAACCTCCTGGCTGGATACAAATAGGCCCATTAGGCGACCATCCTCAAAATAGCCATTAACCCTAGCTGACCAATGGGTTAATTACATCCGGACACAGGTACCAAAAAAGGAAATTTTCATACGTTCCCATACCTCCTCATTCTCCCCCTTAGCTACAGCCCCCCTCCTCTGCCTGCTAACAGTCTCTCCTTTGCTGTCCGGCCCGCTGCTCCCTTGTGGTGTATTCACTACACTTCTATCTCCTTTGTTCTACCTTGGGTGAATTCTCTCACCTCTGGTGCAGCCAGCCTCCAGCCGGTCGGGTTGCCCCACATTTGGTGGCCAACCCCCCCTACACAGTAGCTACAAGGATATGCAGTGCAGCATTTTTATGAACTAACAAAATAGAAATAACATCAACAGTCAGCCATTCCAAAAAATATGGTACATCCATGTAATATAGTACTTCGTAGCCATAGAAAAGGAGAAAGCTCTTCATATACTAATATTGAGTGCTATCAGGACATTAAAGCAACATTTTTAAAAGTTTGGACTTTAAAACTGGATATTGAACAAGGGAAACTTAACCCCTCTGCGCATCATTTTTCTAATTTGAAAGATGAAGATGGCGATCTTGTTCCCCTCATAGGGTTGTTGTGAGGATTGTATGAATAAATACTTGAAGAGGATTAGAATAGGAGCTGACAAACGGAGGTTAGTGCTGTTTACCTTCCTGAGACAAATTAGTGGGGGGAGGAGGTCAAAATAATGTGAATGGTATGCTTCAATGTATGCAAAAATGGGAACTACAAGGGCACATTTTTACTTTTGTTTCCATGTAATACATTATGAAGGTTATACAGAGAACCATTAACCCTCATGTTCACGTGGGGAGAATTGGATTGGAGTGAAGAAGAAAAGAAACTTCTCAATGTATGCCCTTGTATGCATTTAAAATCAAGAATAATGTTAATTTGTTATCTATTCAAAATTAAATAGATACAAATAAATAAGAAGTCCTTCCCTGCAGCAGATTTAGAAAAAGTTCACTATGCTTCTAATTCCTTTGCCGCTGTATGAGGGAGCGGTTATTGCCCTCCGATGGAGATGAAAGTCCCAGGTGTCTGTTTGGTCTTCTTTGAGCCCACACTGCTGTGGTTAGGGTGTCTCATTAGAGGTTCACAGTGGTGGAAATCAAAGCTCCCCCGGGTCCTTTGCTTGTGGGGTGGGGGAACTGGTTTTATAGGGTTTGGTTGGGGAAGATTAGTTGTTGTCTAAAAAGGGCTAGGCTGCTCCTTTCCTGTTCTTTTGCTAGAGAAAACAAGTTTTCCCTGAGGTGTTGTTGTTGTTATTGTTGTTGTTTTCTACGTTGGCATTTCTGGCTTGTCTTTTTCAACTCCAAGTCTGGGCTCTTTGAGGCCAAAAGAAAATACAGGGAATTCACCAGGAGGTCACTTTTCATATCCTGAGAGTTCTAGCTGGTCTGCTTTCTCTTGACCTTTCTGAGTCTTCTTACGTCTGTTTTAAAGAATGTCCAGGGTTTTAATTGTATTTATCATGAGGAATATGGGAAAGTATGCCTATACCATCTTGAAAACATAAGTCTCATGTATTTTTAAAATATCTTCATTGATCAATTTCCTATTAGGGTAAATCTTGATCATTTATATTTGTGGTGCTATTCTGATTTGGCTAATTTTCCAGTATATTCACGCAATAAATTATTCTGAATGGGAAAACCATTAACATAGTTTTGACATGACATTGACATGACAGAATGTGTGTTCAACCATCTTACTCAACCATGATAGTTTCAGTAGGATTTCCTTAATTTTCTCAGATATCCTGGAATATTTTTTTCATGTTGATAGAGACTATTATATTTTCTTCTAGCTAACCCAGTAGTCAGTGATGTGAGAAACAAAGGCAAAAGAAAAAATTAAATTTCCTTACTACTTACAGCCCCTTGACAAGTCCTTGAAACTGACAGAGTGACATTACTCCAGGAACTCAGCTGCCTCATGTTAATACTTTCCTAAAGGCAAAAGGCAATCTTAGCTCAACCCCCAGGATCCTGTAAGTCTACTTTAATATATAAAAATACCTTTGGAAACTTCCTTTATTTCTACCCCCTCATGATGCATGTTGGCAATAATCCCCCAAGCATATGGCCCACCGATATATATCTAAAGGGTCTCATGACTCAGGTTTTATTATACAGTAGTAAATGACCTTTTCCCAACAATAGCTAGCCCCCTCAAGGTCCTGGAAATCTTGTTTCCAAAATTCCTTAGAGACTTATGCTATCCCTAACCGCCCTCCAACTTGAAAGTATATAATGGGACACTCCTCACGACCCCGGTGCGGCTCTTTCTGCCCGTGGGTCCTGTGCTTTAATAAAACCACATTTTTGCGCCAAAGGTGTCTTAAGAATTCTTTCTTGGCTGTCAGCTCCAAACCCCAACATTTCTGCATCAGTCAGTCTTTTGAAGTTTCTGTTTTATTTCATTGCACTGGAGAAACTGCAGAAGAATGTTAAATTATTTTAATAATGTCAAACTGTTCCCCTAATTTAATCAAACATTGTGTCACTTCCTCATCTCTCCATTCCCCAGCCCACAGCAATCAGCAGTCAAATCCTATGATTAAGGAAACCTGTCATCCTAATATTTCCATATTCAATGGGACTTTTTTTTGGGGGGGGTCCTAAACTTACTAGGTCTCCATGCTTTAATACACATTCATGATCAGTCTTTTTTTTCTTGGACCTCTACACCTTTTTATCTAGGAAGACCCTCTAGCAACTCTTTTGTAGCCCACTGAGTTAATTCCTCTTCCATTCTGCAACCTTCACACATTGGTTTTTATCAGAGTTCTGCCCATACACCCCTGCCTGTCTCCTCCATCCATGTGCTTTTCCTTACTTTGCAAATGTCTTTGTTGAAGAACATGGTTAAACTATCATCGATATGCTGAAATATATATATGGAAGTCATTGACTTTTTTGTACACAGGAAATAAACTTGACCATCACCACAGCAAAATAGAAAATACACAGAAGGTAGCATAAGAAGAAATAGACAATTCCTGGGATGCCAGGGTGGCTCAGTCAGTTGAGGTCTGCCTTCGGCTTGGGTCATGATCCCAGGGTCCTGGGATCCAGCCCCACGTCGGGCTCCCTGCTCAGCGGGGAGCCTGCTTCTCCCTCTGCCTGCCGCTCCCCCTGCTTGTGCTCTCTCTCTCTCACTATGACAAATTAATTAATTAAAAAAAAAAAGAAATAGACAGTTCCTAAGGCACTATTCACCATAGATTTCTTGCCTCAGTTCTGACATGTATGCCAGCTATATAATTTCCATCCAGCTCTCCCAGATGTTCTCACACTCAAGATATCCAAAATTGACCTCTCATCTCATGCCCACAAGCCCTTACCTCCTCTTCTACTCTTTCTTTCAAGTGGTGGCAACCAAGTGTTTTTAGTCAATTCTATTTTAGTCTCCTGAAGGAAGGAAGGCACCACCATCTGAGGGCTTCGCTCTGGTCATGTTCCTCTGTCCATGTTGCCTAATGCCATCTGCTAACCCCAAAGAGTAGGTTGGAGAAATGTAGGCAGTCTTCTCACATTAGAAGACTACTGGTAATACGTTCTATAGCTTGTACTTCTCTACTGCCTGAGCTAATACATGAGAACAGATTTGATCAGACAGAGGCATGTGCTCTGACTTATATTTTCCATTCTTCTAAGATAAAAGAGGAGACTTTAAGCCTCTCTCCTGGCACCTGGGTAAAGTGCCAGGTCTCAGGGGGACACCAATTCCCTGCAATGGGGGCATCCATAAGAACATGTGTTGCAGATGTGGTTCCAGCACTCATGGTTGTTCTGAGGACTGGAGTCAAGTCTTCAGTGATAGAGCAAGGAGCCCAGAAACTCTTCCCTTCTTCTCTGTCCTGCCTTAGCCTTCACACAGCTTGCTGCCCACTCCGGGGTAGAAATAAGCAGCAAGGCCAGGTGGAGGAAGGTGCTCGAGGTTCGCCTGTGGTGTGTGTGGAGGGATGGGGTTAACGCTTACTCCACAAAGCCTACCCAGCTGGAAATATGAGCAGAAAGAGTGTAGCCAGTAAGAGCACAGACTCGGGCACCCAGACTCTGAAAACCACACTGCTTATGCTCGACTCATCTCTCTGCTGTGTGATTTTTGATGGGTTACCTAAACTCTGAGCTTTGGTTTTCTCATCCGTAAAATGTAGGTTATTATAGGACCTCTGTCATAGAGTTGTTTCAGGGATTAAATGAGTTACTCTGTGTAAAGCATTTACAACAGTGGCCAGACATGTTCAGCTGTTAAAAGCTTTAGCTCTTATTTCCATGGCATCAGGGCTTCTTTGCTGCCTGATTGATGGGCCTAAGAGAATAGTGAACTGTCTTGGAAAATCAACCTCCTTGTATTTTTTCTTCTCATTATAATTTGTGATTTCAAGAACCTAGAGACCATTTTGGACTGTCCCCTTTCCCTCTCTCTCCACTTAGGCTCCTCATATTTCCAAGCACGTATCCTGCTTACGTGTCCTCAATCAGTCTCTCTTTTCTATGCCTTTTGCTACTATTCTATTTAGGACTTCATTGTTGGTCATCTGAATTACTATTGTCACTTTCTTTTTCTAATCCATCCCCTTCAAATCCATCATCCACTGAGCTGAAATTCTGACCAAATCCTTTCCCTTTAAAACCTTTCACTGGCTCCCCATCAGCAATACAGTGAAGTCCAGGCTCCTATCCATGGCACCCAAGCTCTGCCCATCTCTTCTCTCCTGTGTCCTGACTTGTCTCACACCCTGTGCCCCAGCAACACTGAGCTGCTTGTCATTCCTTACAAAAACCCCACTGCCTCTTGTGTCTATAGTTTTCTCAGGTGTCCTTGGCAATGATGAAATTGAGTGTGTGTGTGTGTTCACAGGCAGGGATAGAAATGTAGATTTGAGGGAGGGTGCTTTCTGAATTTTTTAAAAATATTTTTATGTTTCTTTCTTTCTTTTTTTTTTTTTTAGAAAGGGAGAGAGGCAGTGGGGAGAGGTAGGGAGGAAAGGTTGAGGGAAATGGAGAGAGAGAATCTTAAGCAGGCTCCACACCACACAGAGCCCGACAGAGGGCTCAATCTCATGACCCTGAGATCATGACCTAAGCTGAAATCAAGAGTCCGATGCTCAACTGACTGAGCCACCCAGGCGCCCATGAATTTTTTTAATTAAGTGCAAGATGAAGTGACAAAATGAAGCACCATCCTCTCAGAGAATACCCCTGAACTCCAGTCTCCCATCTGGGTTAGATGTTCCAGCTCTGGGCTCATTTATCTTTACTTGTTGTGTTATGATTGTGCTAGGCTGAATGATTTGAGAGGATGGGCTCTCCCACACCCCATGCAGGAGTATAGCGTAGATCTTAACTAAGAGTGGAGAGACAAATGAAACTCAAATGACTAAAGAATCTTAACCACAATAATGACCAGAAGAATCTTAGCACATGTCTCCAGCAATGAAATACCTATTCCTTTTCCTGTATTTCCTATTTACTATCCAAGCAACAAAATGGGAATTATATTTATTCTGTAATTTCTTTTTACTATCAAGTCTGCCTCATCTATTGATTACTCACAAATAAGCTATTGATATTTAGCATATGAATGAATTTTCCCACTTGTCCATTATGTAGAATGAAAATGGTGTGCATCTTTAGTAAAGGAGGGAATATTCTGGGTTATATTTTAAGTAATAAAGTCTTAGAAGTAATCACATAAATCATAGGAAGAATGCTTAAATGGATTAGTAATTAGAAAAATGGAAATGATATATTATTTCAGTCTTAATATCTTAACAAAAATTACAGTGCGGGACACTACCAAATGTTGGCAGAGATGTGGGGATATAAGGATCCTTGTGCATGTTTGATAGTCATGAAGTCTGGCACAGCCAATCAGGTTATATATTTTACTCATAGTAAATAGTACATGTTCACTGTGAACCTGCCCTTCTGCTTCTGTATATATAGCTTTCTATATATCCTGTAGACAGGGGTCTATTAGTGAACATGGATAAGGATGTTCAATGTTCCTTTGTCTTTGGTGGCAGAAATTTGGAGGCTATCAAGGGGTCTGTATGGAAGATGTGCATAATAAAATACCATGCCATAATCAACACAAGAGGCACCAGTGTGGGTAGACCTAGAACTCAAAGTACTGATTGAAAAATGCAGTGAGGGGCACCTGGTTGGCTCAGTTGGTTAAACGTCTGCCTTCGGCTCAGGTCATGATCTCAGGCTCCTGGGATTGAGCCCTGAGTCAGGCTCCCTGCTCAGCGGAGAGCCTGTTTCTCCCTCTCCCTCTCTCTCGCTCACTCTCTCTCCCTCTCTCTTGCTCAAATAAATAAAATCTTTAAAAAAAGATTTAAAAAAAGAGAAAAATGTAATGAGCAGAATGAGTTCTATAGCTCAGTGTCATTTATGTACCCCTCCTTGCCTCAGTTTCCTTATCTTTAAGGTTTGGATAATGATAGTACCTGTCTTACAGGGTTTTTGTGAGCATTAAATGAGTCAATGCATGAAAAGCACTTAACTAAATGCCTGGGACATAGTAAATGCTCTGTAATACTAGATATCACTCGTCTGATTTTTATTATACTAATTAGTGGCACATGCAAAGAAAACACAATCTCACATTTGACATAAATGCATACTAATAAAAAAATATACATTAAATCCTTCAGATTTGTTGCTTGTGGGAATAAGAGTAGGAAATAGGGTTAAAAAAAGAAGAAGAAGAAAGACATAGCTATGACAAGAGGAAGTCATGTGTCAGGAATTGAGGAATATGATTAAACCTTATACACCTGAGTTCCCAAAAAGATAAAAATAAGATATCCAAAGGATTTGCTTCTTGGGAGCATGTAAGTTAAGGTGATTTCAGCTGCAAGTGAAATAATGCCCCTACAAGTGACTTAACCAATAGGAGGTGTTATTATCACTCAAAATAAATATTTGGAAATAGTCCCAGGGTGAGTTCAGTTCTCAATGATAGTACTCTTCTGCTTTCACACTCTGACTTTTTTATCATGGTCATAATAGATGCCATATCTCGGAGTCCAAATGGGAGGGAAAGAGAAGGACTCAACTTAGAGCATCTCTTTCTTTTAACCAAGAGGGAAACTGCCAGAATGTCCACCAACAACAACCATACCATCAACTCAGACTAAACCCATTACTCAGGATGGATTAGTCACAGCTGTGAGGAAAGGGAAATCTAGTATCTGATGTGGACAGCCTCTCTGGTGGAATGTTGACTCTTCCTATGAGGCAGAAGGGATTGGGAATGGCTGCTGGCTAGGTCCCCAAGAGTGTCTGCCCTATGAGGAAGAGTACATGCGATGTATAAAAAGTGGGTTGACTTCATGCTTCTTGAGTTAAAATCACCACTTTACCATTACACTTCAACCTTATGGAAATAATTCAACCTTTCTGTGCCTCACTTTCCCTATCTGTGAAATAAAGAATAATAATATTTACCTCATAAGTATGTACTCAATAGATGTTAGCTGTAATTACTATTAGTAATTATTTAAGTGATCAAGGAATTTGTATTCTTTTGGTTCTCCTTTAGGATCCCAGGATTGTCACTTACTTCCAATGGCTATCTTTATGTATTAAAGTTCTTACCTGGGGTGATATTGCCCCTTAGGGGATATCTAACAATGTATTTTTGTTGTCACAATTGTTGGTAGGTGGCAGAGTCCTATGGGCATCTAGTACCAGATAGAGGCCAGAGATGCTCTAAATCCTACAATGCATAGGACAGACCCCACAACAGAGAATTATCCAGTCCAAAATGTTAATACTGTCAAGACTGAAAAACTCTTTTATGTAGGTAACCGAGACTCAAACCGGTAAAAAATGAACATTTTTTTAACAACCTATATCAATCATCGTTTTTTGTCTACAAAATGGAGTTAATGATTCCTTCCTTATAGCATTGTTAAGAAGATTAAAAATCCAACATGTGTACAACATGCCAGAGTGAGCTAAGAGTTCACATCACTGTGGCTCAGTTTCTTCAACTATAAAATAATGGCATAATTATGCTTCAATGTAATGTCACTTGAGGATTAAATAAAATATGCTTAAGGTTCCCAGCACACAGTAGGTAACATTAAGTATCAGTTGCTTTCTTTCTTCTCTTCTCATTAATCTTCAAAAGACAAAACTTTGATCCTCTTAGGTGATTAAATAATTAAGGAGCTACTGAGAAAAAAAAATTAACAATGTAACTTAAATAAAACCTGGATCCCTGGAGCTGAGAAGTTCTTTCGCTCTTCAACTGTGACAAGATAGCACTCATGAATTGTATTAGATCAATTAGGCTGTAGTAAAAATTTGTACATCCAGTTCCAGAGTCAGAAGCATGTATTACAAGAAGGGGGAAAAAAATCAGTACTTATTCTATTTTTCATTTGATTTTTACATGGTTATTACTTCTTTAATGGCATTTATGAAAATTTGCAACATGGAAGTTCCACATGCTTACTGGTCAACTCACTGTAAACACCATTGTGCATATTTACTATATAAAACCCATATTATTTATGTAATGAGTCTTGGTAATAAAACAGCAACCAGTGATTCATTTCTCTGTGTTATTTCATGCAGTACACTTTTGAGGTCTGAAATATGGAAAGCATCTTCTTTCAAAAGGAAATATTACAGAGAAGAAAGGCACTATCAGTGTGCAGGTTGAAACCAAATGAGACCTGAGGCTAATAAAAGCTCTGAAGCTTGACCTTGCAGCCATCCTCACACCTTGCATAGTTTCCAACTCAGACAAGGCCTAATGACTGACATAAACCATGCTCAAATCCCGTTACCACTTAAAGATTTCAAAATGCCACCCAATAAAATGGAAGAGAACCTGTGCATCCACATGTAGGAAATAAAGATAAAAATTGGGTGGAAAATGTGTTGGTTAGTATTGGTGGGGGAGGGGATGGAGGGCCCAAGACAAGGCACCAGATATAAGCAGTAAAATGGAAGAGAAAAGCTCCCTGTGACCATTTTAATTGCCATGGAATCGAGCCAATAGGGTTAATAAAACCAGCCAGAGCTTTCAGTGTTTTAACTTTTGTGATTCGTACTATTTTGTCTGCTTTTTATCTTCTGTAATGATCACAAAAGCAGGAATCCAGTAAAACGAGAAATATGCAAAGCACTATAGAGTACATGGGTCATATTAGCTGACAAAATAAATACTAATGATTTCTTTTTTCCTTCCTTTTCTGTTAATCTCTAGTGTTAGAGAACTTACAGATACCACTAACCATCATCTCCTTTACATTTTTAGATACATTTTTCTCTTAGGGATTCTGCTTTGTATTGAGGTAAAACACATTTCTTGTTTTTTGTTTTTGTTTTATCCATTTGTCCTAATTCTAACCCTGGAGTTCGCACGACAAACCTTGAGTAGTTTGAAGAAAAGAATCCATACTCCTAATACATCAATTTATCTCTTAACTAAACATTTCTATTCCTTGTGATATGTCAAGTTTCCTTACTGTTCCGGCTGTATTCTTTTCAGATTTTTCCAGGTAGCTGTGATTTTCTTAAGAGAGTCATATTCTGAAACAAAAGAAGTATTTTAAGGGTGGCCTGAAGCAGCACTTCTTAATTCTTAATGTTCTAATCACTGGAAGGTCTTAGGATATAAATTCTGATTCACTAGGTAGGGTGAGGCCCTAGACTCTTCATTTCTAGTAAGCTGACCTGAGATGCTAAAGCTTCTAGTAGACCAACAACTATTTGAGTAGGGGAGGTCTAAAAATGCAGAGTAGAATATATTAATTTCCTCATTCTGAGTACTATTCATCTATCAATGCAGTGTAAGACACAAATTTATTTTGCACATGAAAGGGCCCCATCACCTTTCCTGTAATCTGTTAAGAGTAGTTTTTCATTTACTCATTCATTTTGTTTTAGCCATATTGTATGTTCTCAGAAACATGAACATTACTATTAGGTAAATAGAGTACACCATCCTTCATTACTCTGGGCAACCCTTGAACCAACGTGCTCACTTTGCTATTGGTGTCAATTAGCCTTTAAATTTTAAATCGAAATTCACTCTCCTCCTGCACTGATCTGTTATCTCCAAGCAACCCGCCATACACCTAAGTGCTCAAGACCAAAAATTTGGAAGGTACTTAATATTTCCCTCCACATCATATCCTTGGTTAATGAATTTATTGCCAAGGCCTAATGATTATACTTCCTAAGTACCTTGTAGTATTACACATGCTACAGATGTTAAAGTTGCTTTCTCCAGGGAGAGAAAGCAACTCTTCTTCCTCTTCTTCCTTATGACCCACATCCACAACCACATCAATACCCAACCAGTTGGCTTCTTCCCCTCAGTTCTCTCAGAGATACCCATGCTTCATCTCTCTTAATCTTAGCATATTTATGATTATTGAGGCTTTATACATTTTCATTCTCCACTATCACTGCCAAGACCAGCAGAGTCTAGAACAGAGAAAAGGTCTAACAAGAATCTATTGAATGTTCAATAAATATTGAAAACCTGTGCTTGATTTAGTACTGTCTGTCTGTATCTAGGTGAATTGCATTGACATTCATTTGGAATGAAGCCTAACTTCAGTTGCTTATCACACACAATTATTTTGCAGTTATAAATGCCTTTCTATAAATGGAGATCATTAAAAATGACTTTACCTATTAATATGTGAAATCTTTTTAAATGATGCTTTAACCCGAATAATGTTAGTTGATAGCATTCACATATAAAATCTTTCATTTGTTTGTAATTATAAAAATAAAACAATAATCACAGCCCAGCATATTTTAGATTTTAAAAGATTATGCTGAAGCCCAATTTTTATTGATACATGGAAGATGGATGATCTACATCATTTTCTGGAAACACTTTATCTTTGCTCTCACATAAATAAATAAATAAATAAATAAATATGAAAATGTTGTGTTCGCATCAGTTGTCCATGAAGATTGTGAGCCAGGAGTTAGATGATCCACTATCCTCGGCTGCCCAACACCTAGGGGCTTCTTAGAATGGGGGACTTTCAGTGCTAAAACAAGGATAATCTTGGGCAAACTGGAATGGTTGGTCATGATGGCCAGTATTGGCTAGACCTGGGATCTAGCATCCTCTTATAAGGCCCACCTAACTCCAAAGTCTGTAACACCCAGGCTTATTAAAGAAGTCACAAAAGCTGGGGCAGCTGCTTTCTAGATACAAAGAAGAAATTTGATTTGGCAGGCATCCTTGGCCAATCTGGACCTTCCAAAAGATTGATTCCTTCTTACTTTATATTGGGCTCATTGCCATCAAAGTCCAGCCATAGTGGAAAGACACACTTTTTTTTTTAAAGCCGAAGACTTATTTTCTTCTATTTATGAAGAACCAGATTCTATCCTTTTCTGTAATGTCAGCCATGGCAGCCATCTGATGGTAATAATTTAACCATCTGCAACTGCAATCATTTAGTAAACTGTTTGCAAAAAATAAACCATAAAATGAAATGCAAATTGGATGAATTCAGAGGCACATATTTCTCTAATTAATATTGCTTCCTTAGGGAATTATAGGTTCCTTTTGGCAATATTCATTTTACTTAAATCTTCTCTGAAAATGCCATTTGAAGAGTGGAACATTAAATTTTTAGAAGGAAATAACATGGTTTCTTCAGAAATATCTCCACCTTAAGTCTGTAAGTTTAAAACAGGATTCTTTTAAGGAAAGAAGTTTAGGTACAGGGTCCTTTCTCAAAAGAGAGAAAAGAAATATTGAATTGCTTCCTAATGCCTAATGGATGAAATTCAAAGTGTTTAGTCTGGTTTTCAAAGGCCTCTTGAGGTGGTGTGGAAATAACAATTCCAAAGTCTTTTCACCATCTCTCTGAAAACTTTCTCCATTTCTGCCTGGTGGGTCCACAACTCTTTTTCAGACACTAACAGCATTGTGTCTTGCACATAGTAGGAACTCAATAAATATAAGTTGGATGGATGAATAAAAGATGGAGATATAATTGGAGTCAAGTTTTTACTCATGGGTTTTTCCTTATACAGAATATATTCTTTTTTTTCTGTTCATATATGCTCATCTTTTTTACTAGAACTTCTCTGATGTCTTTTAGTTTGGACATGTTATCATTTAACAAATTATTGTTTTAAGTGTTCAGACATATGGTGTAGGCTATGTGCTTTTCAATTACTTTTAGTCATGCTTCTAGCCCCCCATTTAGACCTTAAACCTCTTGAAGGAAATGTCCAGTGAATGCTGCTGAGTATATGCATATCTTGTTTTATTGCACTTTGCTTTAATGGGCTTTGCAGATACTGTGTTTTTTACAAATCGAGGGTTTGTGGCAACCCCAAGTCAAGCAAGTCTATTGGTGCCATTTTTCCAGCAACATTTCCTCACTTTGTCTCTGTGTCACATTTTAGTAATTCTCACAATATTTCAAGCTTTTTGAAAAGTATTATATTTGATATGGTGATGTGTGATCTGTGATCTTTGATGCTATTATTGTCATTGTTTTGGGATCCCACGAACTGTACCCATATAAGACAGCGAACTTAATCAATGAATGTGCGTGTTCTGACTGCTCCACTGACCAGCTGTTACCCCTTCTCTCTCCCTCTCCTCAAGGCCTCCCTATTTCCTGAGACACAAAAATATTGAAATTAGGCCAATTCATAACCCTGCGATGGCCTCTAAGGGTTTGAGTGAAAGGGAAAGTTACATGTCTTTCACTTTATATCAAAAGCTAGAAATGATTCTTAGTGAGGAATGCCATGCATGTCAAAAGCTAGGCCTCTTGTGCCAAACAATTAGCCAAATCATGAAGGTAAAGGAAAAGTTTATGAAGGAAATTAAAAGTACTACTCCAGTGAACACATGAATGATAAGAAAGCAAAACAGTCTTATTGCAAAGATGGAGAAAGTTTTAGTGGTCTAGATAGATCAAACCAGTCATGACACTCCCTTAAGCCAAAGCCTAATCCAGAGCAAGGCCCTAACTCTTCGATTCTATCAATGCTGAGAGAGGTAAGGAAGCTGCAGAAGGAAAGTTTGAAGCTAGCAGAGGTTGGTTCATAAAGTTTAAGGAAAGAAGTGTCTTCATAACATAAAAGTACAGGGAGAAGCAGCAAGTACTAACATAGAAGCTATAGCGAGGGGTGCCTGGGTGGCTCAGTTGGTTAAGCAACTGCCTTCGGCTCAGGTCATGATCCTGGAGTCCCGGGATCGAGTCCCGCATCGGGCTCCCTGCTCGGCAGGGAGTCTGCTTCTCCCTCTCCCGCTTCCCCCCTCTTGTGCTCTCTCTCTCTCAATAAAATAAATAAAATCTTTAAAAAAAAAAAAAAAAAAAAAAGAAGCTATAGCGAGTTATTCAGAAGATCTAAGATAATTAATAAAGGTGGCAATACTAAACAACAAATTTTCAAAGTGAATGAAATAGCCTTATATTGGAAGATATCATCTATGGCTTTCATAGCTAGAGAGAAGCCGATGCCTGTCTTCAAAATTTCAAAGGACCTCTTGGTAGCGGTCATGTAGCTGGTGACTTGAAGTGGAAGCCAATGCTCAATTACAATCTGAAAGTCCTAGGGCCCTTAAGTATTAAATCAGGGCGCCAGGGTGGCTCAATTGGTTAAGCATCTGCCTTCAGCTCAGGTCATGATCCCAGGGTCCTAGGATCAAGCCCCGTGTCCGGCTCTCTGCTCAGCGGAAGCCTGCTTCTCCCTCTCCTTGCTGTTCCCCCTTCTTGTACTCTCTCTCTCTGTCAAATAAATAAATAAAATCTTTTAAAAAAAAGAACTATGTTAAATCTACTCTGCTTATGCTCTATAAGTGGAACAAACAAAGCTTGGATGACAGCACATCTGTTTACAACATAGTTTACTGAATATTTTAAGCCCACTATTGAGACCTACTGTGAAGAAAAGAAGATTCCTTTCAAAATATTACTGCTCACTGACAATGCACCTGGTCACCAAAGAGCTCTGATGGAGATATATAATGAGTTTAATGTTTTCATGGCTGCTAACATAACATCCACTTTGCAGCCTATGGACAAAGGAATAATTTTGACATTCAAGACTTATTATTTAAGAAATATATCTGTAAAGCTATAGCTACCATACATTGTGATTCCTTTGATGGGTCTGGGAAAAATAAATTGAAAATTTTCTGGAAAGGATTCACCATTCTAGATGCCATTAAGAACATTCATGATTTATAAGAAGAGGTCAAATATCAATATCAATAGGAGTTTGGAAGAATTTGATTACAACCCTCATGAGTGACTGAGAGATTCAAGGCTTCATGGAGGAAGAAACTAGAAACCTGGTGGAAATAGCAAGAGAACTAGAATTAGAAATGGAACCTGAAGATGTGACTGAATTGCTGCAACCTCATGATAAAAGCCTAGCAGATGAGGAGTTGCTTCTTATGGGTGAGCAAAAAAGGTTTTTTTTTTTGAGATGAAATCTAGTCCTGGTAAAGATGCTGTGATGATTGTTGAAATGACAAGAAAGGATTTAGAATATTTCATAAACTTAGTTGATAAAGTGCCATCAGGGTTTGAGAAGATTGACTCCGATTTTGAAAGAAGTTCTACTGTGGATAAAATGCTATCAAACAGCATCTCAAGCTACAGAGAAATTGCTCATGAAAGGAAGAGTCAATCAAAGTGGCCAAGTTCATCGTTGTCTTATTTTAAGAAATAGCCACAGCCATCTAAACCTCAGCAACCACCACCCTGATTAGTCAGCAGCCATCAACATCAAGGCAAGACCCTCCACCACCAAAAAGATTATGACTCCCTGTAAGTTCAAATGATGGTTAGCCCTTTTTAGGAATAAAGTATTTTTATTAAGGTATGCACACTCTCTTTTAGATGTAATGTAGCTGCACACTATTAATAGACTACAGTATATGGTAACATAATTTTTATATACACTGGGAAATAAAAAAATTCATTTGACTTGCTTTGTTGTGATATTCATTTTATTGCAGTGGTCTGGAACCAAACATGCAATATATCTGAGGAATGCCTGTGTTTAGAAGTTTTATCCCAGAATTTGCCCATGTTATCATTGCCAAGATGGCAGATTGTCTCTGATTCTCCCCCTCCCATTTTCTACTCTGTCACTCCTTTCCTTTTTCCTAGCTTCAAAATATCCCAAACTACGTCTTCCCTTGCCCAAAGGACTTTATGGTGAAAATTTGCCTCTCTCTACTCTTTCTTTTCCCTGTTCTACTCCCTAACTCAAACTCCTGTTTAAATATATAATTGCTACCAAAAAAGTAGAAGAATTTGTTTAAATTATAAAGTGCTCACCAAGGTTAATGACACACCTGGAAGTGTTTTCATTTTTAAAAGTCCATTATTAAACCAAATACATGTCTATAGAGTAAATTTTCAAGTACTGGGAATTGATAGTTTTCAGAGTTGATTCATTCAGATGAATGAATGAATGAGTGTGTGTGTGTGTGTGTGTGTGTGTCTGTGCATGTGCGTGCTCTCTAGGGGACAGATATTTCTCTTCTTTCATTAGCAAAGTCTGAAACATGAGTAAGGATTAAAAAGTGGTGAGAGGGCATGGACCAATAATGGCTGGTAATCGAGAAAAATCTTAATTGAACCTTCAATTAAGTGGATTGTTAATGGTGAGGAGGAAGCTTTGCTACATCTTGCTTTTATTCAAAAGGGAGAAATTTAAGGGAAGAAAATAATCACAGGAAGATCGTTGTTTAATTCTTGGGAGTACTCTGCTGAGGTCAGAATATATTCACTTAATAGTCTACATTTTCTATTTCCCAAATTCTGACAATTGGAGTAGATGTCATAAATGATGACCCTGAACCCCAACATAGGCTGTAATGATGAGACAATGAGATAATGTGGGTGAAAGCATTTTGTGAATTATAGTACACTGTGCAAATATAAGGAACACCTTTTAACACATACCTGTCTCTAAAAATTAGTATTTCTTTGTAAAATTGTGACTCCCTCTCTAGGGAATTATTTAATGTGGCTAGATGGCCATGTTTTAAGAATGCTATAGAAAAAGTTTCTTAAAGGGTCAGAGGTCTGCCTGAATCACTTCCATTATTCCTTCCATCTCTGCTATTTCATAATATATAACATGAGTGGGAGAAAAACTATTTTAACAATAGACTCTTGAACATGAAACAAATGTAAGTGCTTTCTATTAGCACCCCACCTGCTCTCTGCCAAGAGATTTAGTCTTGAAACCGCCAGGTGATGTGATCTATGCTGGTGAATCTCCATCAACTTGAGATATATAAATCAGTTTCAGTTCTATGCTTCTCCATACTTGATACTCCCTTTTCACCAGTCCCTGATCTCTCCTAGGCATCAAGTGGCCACCACTGCCAGTCATAACAGTGAGGACTAGGCTCAGGGTTAGCTTTCAGGATTGGCTATCTAGAGGGAGTAGTTCCCTGAGTGCTGGTAGGATGCCCAGTGCTAGCCCAAAACTCATGTACTCATAGCACAAGAGATCCTTGTTACTGGTGGAGATGGATGGGTAATGGTGGGCATTTCAAAAATAGACTTATTTCCAGTTTAGCTCCCTCTGCTTTAGGGATCATCTAAGAGATTGAGATGGAAGCTCATTGCAGCTCAAGACAAGCAACCTATCATAGCATTTCTCTGAAGAACCTCACTTTGTCTGGTACCCAGAGCTATATTCAAAACAGTACTCCAGCTGGTATGGTACAACTACTGACAACCAGAGCAGGTAGATGCTGGCCAGAGCAGTGGAATGGAGTCTGTGCCCATCATAACCCTTTATTTCATGGTTCATGGGGAGTCCTCTCAGAATGGTGCTAAGGGAGGGGCTAGGAATTGGGAGGCACTCAGGGCCTAGTGCAGCTGCTGTTTTTCTGTCAGTCAGAAGGATCTCCATTTTAATAATCAGCTGAGACATACTGGGCACACCAGCTAGGTATTAGTCCTGCCAATACCCTGGTCATCTCTGGGGAGACAATAGATCCACATTCTCCACTGCCATTCACAACTGCGACCCTTGGGAACCTTTGGTATCCCCTTCCATAAAGGACAGGGGCAGTGGTCTGGGGACTCACTCTAACAATGTGAACATAGGGGAATTACAGCATAGGCTAGCTTCCAAATCCCAACTTCTCCATTTACTAGCTGTGTGACCTTAAGGAAGTTACTTAACTGTATCTCCAGTCCATTATTTGTGAAGTCAAAATAACAATTCCACACATATGGTGCTATGAGGATTAAATTAGTGAATATGTGTAAAGTAATTAGAATGGTGCCTAGCACAGTAAATACTGTGTAAGTATAAGCTGTCATTACTTAGTCACTCTTGCCCAAAGGTATGAGTATCTGTGAAACTACTAATCTCATACCTTACCTGGTAACTAGTACCGTGGACCCCCTCATACACATGTATACCTCTAAACCTTGATGGGTTCCTCTCGTATTTCTTTTATATCCATAGTTGGCACTTAGTCCAGTGAGGACAAAAAGGCCAAGGTTCTATATTGCTTTCATTTTCGTATGCCTTCTTTTAATTCTTCTTAAATTTATATTGATATTTTTCAGAAGTTTGACTAGTCTTTTTCTCTCTTCTGGAACAAGGGATGGAAAATGTTGTATTTCATTGTGCCTACGTGACAGTCTAAATGATCTCATTCCCAGAGCAAGGCTAATTTAGTCTCACAGTATAGAGGACCATTGCACTGAGTGGCGCTCCGTCTCTATGAGAAGGAAGCCTCCATCCTATAGCCTTGGAGGGATGAGCGTCAACAGTGATACAGTATGGTGTGCAAAATGAAGCATCCATTCATACTCATATTAATGGAAATTTTGGCTCCACAGTTCTCTGCCCCATGCTAAAGCAATGTTCTCAATCGGTCAATTGTTTGGATTTATGAGCTCTTCCCATCTTCTTCCACAACAGATGCTACAGAATCTTCATTCTCCCAGATTTTTAAATGACTGGCAAAGTCCTGGAGTGAAGAAAGAGGTAAGAGATGTATATACTGGAATTGTAAACAGTAGGAAGGAACCAATTGACCTAGATCAGTAATAATACTTGAGAGGGAACTACCTATGTGAATACCTACCCAGGTCATGTATGAGTTAGAGGAAGAGAAATTACTAAGAATTAATCTGCTTTTAGTTTCTGTAATCCTAAATGTTACTAATTTAAATATGAGTTATCGACTCCTATTAATTGTACATTGAGGTGGGGGACCACAGAAAACATCAAGCGAATCTGATTCTTGGTAGGTCTGGCAAAGATGTTGGGAGTGTGTTCACCTTAGGAACATAGCATATGAATACTCTTTGTGACTTTTTTTGGTTGTTATGTGTATTTCTTCTATTGCATAAAAAATATAGTACATTTTCAGTCTACTGTTGGGCCAGATGTTTATTTTCATTATCATAATAGACATGATATGATCAGGTTTCTTTGTTCTTTTATCTAGCTCTGAATGGACCAATACCTATAAACCCTCCCCCTCCCTGCTATTCTGTGAGATATAACATGGTACACTCTGTCAGAAATTGAGTCCAGAATTTCCTGAGCATCTATATACTCATTCCTTTTTTCTGGATGTGCTACATGAGTCATCCTTTGACTAGAAAAGCAAAATTAAGGTAGCATTTGAGTGATTAAAAGTATAGGAAAAAAAATTAGGTTTTTACCAAAAGGACCAATTCTCATATTAGTTTCTCTCTCTACATATAATATATATGAAAATATAATATATACAAATAGATGATATATATGAATAGATAATATATACAAATATATACATATATATGAATATATTTAATATATGTGGATGTATTTAATATGGATTTAATGAATATATATTCATATATTCACTCTAGATCATATATATTATATGTATATAATTTTTTTAACCTATGATGACTCTCATTCTAGCTCTAAACCTCCGATTCCTCATCTATGGAATGTAGTACTTGGACTAATTTATTACTCGTCATCTTCTAGCTCTCTAAGTTCTATGGTTCTATGCATCACGGTAAAGTATTAATTTTTTCAGCAACCAAGAAACGAAGTTCTATCTGGCTCAGTACATTGTGAGAAAGTTGTAGATGCTTTACTTCCTTTCCCACTCTACATGGTGTATGTAAATATTTCATGAAAGCCACCAATTGCTAAAGAGGCAGTTTATCCTGATAATTCATTAGTAGTATTTGCTCAATGTGATAAAACTCAGTGTTTTATACTGTTCAAACAAGGACTATTTTGTATTTTATTTTGATATGGCTTTATGGGGATAGAATAACATTTTTGTTCAACAAATCTATAGGAAAATGCAAGGGCTCATTGTTTGGGGCTCAGTACAATCCCGGCTGGCAATTCGCTTTATATAGCAGTGTATTAACTTAGCTTATTAATGTACAGTTCGTAGATTTTACCTCTCTCTTTTCATTTTATTTATACTCTTGAATGTCTACTCCAGATTATAATTATGTCCCTAAATCTCAGGATCATAATGCACACCAATTGCCTTACTATAAATCAAATCTACAAAAGCCAGTTTTGTTTAAGGAGGGCTTTTGCAGGTTGGAGAAGAACTTCCTGAGAGTATTTAGACAGCACAATATGGGATGATGGGTAATGGTTGGTTCCAAAAGGTTTCTGATTTTTTTCTGCTGTGACTTATTTGGTTGCCATAACACCCTATAATAATCATCTCTATAAATGAGGGAGGAAGAGACGGAAAGAAGAAAGGGAAGGAGAGAGGAGGAGGAGAAGAAGGAGGGAGAGGAAGAGGAGGAGAAAGGAAAAGGAAGAGGAGGAGGAGGAGGACAAGAACAAGGAGGCTTATTATTTTCTCAAGAATTCCTTGTAAATGAGTGGACTGGAAGATAGCTTAACTGAAACTCCTGAGGGATTCCAGAATCCTTTGACAGAGTTTTGCCCCATTCCAGAGAAAACAAAACAACAAGACTAGACTGATGAAGAAGCTGCAGTTCAATCAAATATGTGGTCAGCATGCACATTAACAGATCTTTCCTTAATGGAGGTTTTATTTATTCATCCCATAAATGCATATTATGGGACAAAGTAGCTATTCTTTCTGTTCAATTTTTAAGATTGTCAGCTGTGGTGCATTTGGGAAACATGCAGACCTAAAACCAGCAAGCAGATCAGTGCTAGATGATTTTCTTACCCAGTGAGTTCATGTTTCATGGTACTTTTTTTGGCTACCCCAAATGGCTGGAGAGCTGATAATATTAATAAAATGTGTTTATTTATTTAACAAATATTTACTGAACACCTCCTACATACTTGGCACTGTCAGGGAATAAAGTTATCCCTAACTTGACAATCACAGTGTCAATGGATGTGATGGCAAATTTTATGTCAACTTGCTTGGGACATGGGGTGCCCAGATATTTGGTTAAACATCATTCTGAGTATGTCGGTGAGGGTGTTTCTGCATGAAATTAACATTTAAATGAGTAGATTGAGCAAAGCAGATTGCCTTCCCCAATATGGGTAGGTCTCATCCGGTCAGTTAGAGGCCTAAATAGAACAAAAGGCTGAGTAAGAAAGAATTCTCTCTTTTCATCTGGTTGTCTTCAAACTGATACATTGGTTTTTTTCTTGCACTCACTCAGGCTGGTACATACACCATTGGTGCTCCTAATTCTCAGGCCATCAGTCTTGGACAAGAACTCCAGGTTGCAGACCACAGGTTGTGGGTCTTCTCAGCTTCCATAATTAGTTGAACCAGTTCCTTATAATATCTATCTATCTATCTATCTATCTATCTATCAATCAATCAATCATCTATCTATCCTATTTGTTCTGTTCCTCTAGAGAACCCTAATACAATAGAGAAGTACAGATATACACAATCCTAGCCCTATATCAATTATTATTTGTGAGTCATGTGATAACAGATATAAACAGAGTGCCTTGGGAGCCCATAAGTGGAAGTGAATGCTTTATTTGAATGGTCCACAGGGAAGGATTCATAGAGGAGGTGACACTGAGCAGGTTTTTTTTTTTTTTTTTAATTTTCTAGGCAGAGGTAGGGTATTATGTTCCAGGTACAAATATATGAGTCATCCATTTTATCCATTTCTTCAAGGAATGATGAGAGGTTCAGAATGGTTAGATTTTACACTGTATAGGGAAATATCAGAAAGATGTATGGGGCATTTGCAAAGTGAAAGTCCCATATTGTATTCCACAAGGAATGCACGGCATGCTTGAATCTAGTCAAACCAGACCTATGTTTTTGGAAACTGAGTATCATTGCCTGGTTGCTTAATTTACCCGTAATGAATAACCTTGTTACAAGTTCCTAAGAATTCTATCTTCTGTAAAATATTCCCCACCTTTCCCTACTCAAACTATTACTTTTTTTACCTAGATAACTGTAAGCATCTTCTGTCTCAGCCAACACCTTGATTTCAGCCTTGAGACACCCTGATGAGAGGACCTAGTTGAGCACTTCTGGACTTCTGACCAACAGAAACTATGAAAGAATAAAATTGTATAGTTTTAGCCTGCTGAGTTTGTTACAACAGCAATAGAGAATCCACAACTGTCTGGTTATACGTAAGAAAGTTTGTGTTTTAAAAAAAATAATGTAATTCTCAATAGGAACATATTAGGGAATATAGCAAAAGCCTGGGCCAATGGTAACAGTATTTTGGATTATTATAGTGGGAGTAGAGAAATAGAAAATTGTCTGGATTTAAACATTGGGAAGTAAGAGCTTCCAAGCTGGTGGTAGATCATATATTCTAGGAGAGGAAAAGTAATATGTCCACAATTAGTTTTTGGTGTCAGGCTTGAGCAACTGGTAAATGCTGTTTTCAGCCAAGGAGAGGGGTACCCTCTAGGGAGCACAGGCTGAGTAGGAAAGATTTCAACATTCAACTGACTGACTATATATATATATATATATATATATATATATATATAGATGTAGATGTAGATATATAAAGCTATACACACACACACACATATATATAATTTCTTGAAAGAAATACTGTGCTTGTGGGGAAAAAAAATACCCATTTAACTTTGCAAATATACCTCTCCTGAACTATTCACCCACTGTTCTTTATTTTGAGCTACAAAAATGTTCCAATGCCTTTTTTATATTTCAACCTCTGAAAATCACAGATTTACCCTTGTTTCTCCACAAAAATTAGCAAACTCTTTAAATTCATTTACTCAATCCAGAAGTACATATCTTCAGACTAATTATTAGGAGAGATTAAGTATACTTTTTAAATATTCAGGGTGACATATTTATCTAGAGAAATTCTCACCAAGTACATTTACCTGTGGGAAAAATAATGGGAATCAAGCCCCTGGGGAACTGCATATCAACCATGGTCCAATTTTCCAGTTTTCTGAGTTGAACAGTTTAGTGCCCCTCAAAACATGAGACTATTTCACTTGGTTTGGCATGGCTCGGTTTGGCTTATAACAATAATAATATGATACATTAATGACAATATATTGTTATAATATATAATATATTATATAATTAATATATAATTTATTATATATAATATAAAATGATATGCTATATTAATTATATCATTATAATATTATCTTTATTATACAATATTAATTATATGTGACACATATGTTATATATTATATGTGAGATACATATATATATGAGATATCTATGTTATATTCAATGCTTTATTGGTCTCAGCAATTCTTTCCTTTACTCCTTCCATAGACTAAAGACCCTCGGAAACAGGAGAGTGTAAGGTGAAGGGAATGCTCACTGGTATTAGCTTTCATTTGAGTCATGCATTGATTTGGTGATTATGTGATTTTGGGAAGTGATCTCTCTATACTTCAGTTTATTCATACATATCATGGGATAAAATAATAACTAACTCAATGTATTCTTGCTTAGTTCTAAATGAGTTAATGCATGCAAACCCTTAGCACAGGGTTTATCACCTAGAAAGCATTCAGAAACATTCTTGTAGCTATCCCAGAGATTATCTGATCGAACCCATTTAATTGACAGATGAAGAAATTAAAATACAGATGGTGAAATCTTTATGCATACTCACATGCACTAAATCTAGGTTTCCTGAATCTTAACTGAGAACACTGAGATACCAGGCTGCTGATAGCTGCCCTGTTTGTGCTTGAAAGTAGCACGAATCAGAATCGCCTGGAGCTGAAATCCAGATTACTAGGCTCAACCCTCAGAGTTTCTGATTCAGTAAGGGTTCTAGCAAGTTCTTGGATGAAGCTGCCGCTGCTGACTCAGGCATCACATTGTGAGAATTAGTGAAGATGAAGCAAAGAGACCAGTTGAGGTGTATCTCAAAGTGTGCTGACATCAAGGATTTAAGGGGTAAGATAGATCAGAACTTAATGACCTATGGGAGGTGGGAGAGAAAGATGAATGTTGAGATAGCTGTTTTGGACAGCTAGGAAAATGTTATTAATTTAGATTAGGGAAACAGTAGAAGTAATGGTTTGGGAGGTGATTGTGGGCTTAATTTAAGATGGGCCAAATGGGGTGACATGCCTGTAGACTGAAGAAGAGGAAGAAGCGCTAAGTAATCAGTTAAAAAAATTTTATAATCTATAACTTTGGGAAAAGCACTGAGCTAAAGCCTATAGTTATATATGTGTGTGATCACTGAAAGTGTGGAAGTGAAGGAAACTGTATACATGGAAAAAGAGGGGTCAGAATAAGAACATCACTGTTGAATAGGAGCACAGAGTAGATAAAATGAGAGACTAAGAAATGTTTGTCAAACACAGAATTAGGGAAGAACAATACGGTGAATGGCCAGAGATGAATTTCATGAAGATGTTGGTCCCCATCAGCAGAAACTACATCTTAGAATACAGGGAAAAAATTACATCTATATGACTTAAGGATTTCAGAAGATTCATGGGATGGAAGCCAGATAGTAGGTGATGTGTCCTACCCATGCCTTTGCTAGGGAGCTACAGCAGCTTAATTTACTTTTTTTTTTTTTTCATATTTTTTTTATTGTTATGTTAATCCCCATACATTACATCATTAGTTTTAGACATAGTGTTCCATGATTCATTGTTTGTGCATAACACCCAGTGCTCCATGCAGAACGTGCCCTCCTCAATACCCATCACCAGGCTAACCCATCCTCCCACCCCCCTCCCCTCTAGAACCCTCAGTTTGTTTTTCAGAGTCCATCGTCTCTCATGGTTCTTCTCCCCCTCCGATTTCCCCCCTTCATTCTTCCCCTCCTGCTACATTCTTCTTCTTTTTTTCTTTCTTAACATATATTGCATTATTTGTTTCAGAGGTACAGATCTGAGATTCAACAGTCTTGCACAATTCACAGCGCTTACCAGAACACATACCCTCCCCAGTGTCCATCACCCAGTCACCCCATCCCTCCCACCCCACCCCCCACTCCAGCAACCCTCAGTTTGTACAGCAGCTTAATTTAAAAGAGAAATTAGATTATGACTAACTCTGCATTCACTCCAAAACTCCAGTCATATTCTCATTTGCCTACTGAATATCTCTCCTTGGATGTCTCATATTTAAAGACTTCTTGAGTCTTTCAGGTCCATGTTACTTAAAAATTGAAAAGGCCCACAGATAAACTGATTATCTGAGCTCATTCTCAAGCTGACAGTGGCATGGAACATCCAAACCAGAAATCTGAAAACACATGTAGACTTTTTTCTATCACTATCAAACTCCAGTTCCTAATGATTATCATAACGGTTCTGCCTCCCTAACAATTATTATATCCACCTGCTTGATGCTACCAACTTAGTCAGATTTAAGTATGGCTCGTATTTCTGCAATTGACACTTACCATGTTACTCCGCCTCTAATTCCAGTCCCTTCCAATCTGTCCATCACACAGCTGACAAGGTGATCTCTCTAAAAGGGGAATCTACTCAGGCCACTGACCTTAGGTAAATTCAAAATGGTTTCGCCTATCCTACAAGGTCTTCCTTTCCTCCCCAGCTTTAGTTTACTTTACAATTCCTTTCACAATGTGAACTACTTATAGATGAAAATAGTTCCTATAACTACAATAGAAGCTGATATTTAGTTTCCACTGTGTCATAAACTCTGATAAATACTCTACATATATTATAATATTTAATCCTTAGCATATCCCACTGTACCCCATTTCTGCCCCTCTAGGCCAGCAACCAAATTAAGATCTCAGACACTATTCCTTTTTTTTTTTTTTTTTAAAGATTTTATTTATTTATTTGACAGAGACAGAGATAGCGAGAACAGGAACACAAGCAGCGGGAGTGGGAGAGGGAGAGCAGGCTTCCCGCCAAGCAGGGAGCCCGATGTGGGGCTCGATCCCAGGACCCTGAGACCATGACCTGAGCCGAAGGCAGACGTTTAACGACTGAGCCACCCAGGCGCCCTCTCAGACACTATTCCTAAAGCCCAGGCCCAACTTAAATAGGGCCATCCAGAGTAGATAGCCAGGTCTTAGAATCTTAGACCCAGTTCTATTATTGATTAGGACTTAATGGAAGGCACAATTTGGGAGGCTGGCTTTCATGCCTATAATCTCATATTCTTGGGTCAGGCTAAAAGGAAATATCATCTAAAAAGAATATACCAGTTGGATGAGAACTGGAAGAGGATTTGCATTTTCAATTCTGTGAATAAATTTCAACAACTTTTGATAATATGCATTTCTATTGTAGATTAAGAAATAAACAGGACATTTAGGTGACTGCACAAATATATATAGGTTAAATAGGAATCAGACAGAGTCATTTGTGTGTCTTTATAATTTAGTTTTTATGGCTTTCAATATTTTTCTTATTGAGATAAAATCTAATTGTGAAGTACATATATCTTATGAGTATAGTACAATGAGCTTTGGCCCATGTAATCCACATCCTAATCTTGATTGCTATTACAATGCTTTGTCATAAATTTTGAAGTCAGGTAGTATAAATCTTTTGTTTTTCTTCTTCCAAGCCGTTTTGTCTAATTTAGGTGATTTGTATTTCCATATGAATTTTAGAATCAGCTTGACAATCTCTACCAAAAAAAAAAAAAAAAAAAATCCTGCTGGGATTTTGATTGGTATTTCAATTAATTTAAGAACAATTTAAGATAATTGACATCTTTATACTATTGGGACATCCGATCCATAAATATGGAGTACCTTCTTATTCAGTTAGGTTGTCTTTAATTTCTATCAGAAATGTTTTAGGGTGGGAGGGATGGGGTGGCTGGGGGATGGACACTGGGGAGGGTATGTGCTATGGTGAGCGCTGTGAATTGTGTAAGACTGTTGAATCACAGATCTGTACCTCTGAAACAAATAATACATTATATGTTAAAAAAAAAAAAAAGAAGACGAAGAAGATAGCAGGAGGGGAAGAATGAAGGGGGGAAATCGGAGGGGGAGACGAACCATGAGAGACTATGCACTCTGAGAAACAAACTGAGGGTTCTAGAGGGGAGAGGGGTGGGGGGATGGGTTAGCCTGATGATGGGTATTAAAGAGGGCACATACTGTATGGAGCACTGAGTGTTATATGCAAACAATGAATCATGGAACACTACATCAAAAACTAATGATGTAATGTATGGTGATTAGCATAACATAATAAAAAACAAACAAACAAACAAAAAAGAAATGTTTTATAGTTCTCAATGTAGAGTTCTTAAAAGTATTTTATTAAATTTATCCCTAAGTACTAAATGCTTCTGAATATTATAGATTTAAATTCCTTATTATAAACTGTTTATTCCTAATATATGGAAATATAATTGATTTTTATATATAATTGGTTTTGTATAGTGAGATGGTGTCTTGTAGTATTGTTAAATACTATGATTTAATTTTAGTAGTCCCCCCACCTTTTAGATTCCTTGGGATTTTCTACATACACTATCATATCATCTGCAAATAAAAACAATTTTACTCCTTCCTTCCCAACTGTAATTCCTTTAGTTGACTTTTCCTGCCTTATTGAACTAGCTGGAACTTATGGCACAATGTTGCATAAAAGTGATACCAGTAGACATTTGTTTTCTTGTTATTCATCTTACAAGGACAGCCTGCTGTGTTTTGCCTTAAGTATAGTGTTAGCTATAGACTTTACATGCTCTGTTTCAGACTGAAGAAGTTTCAGTTCAGGAAACTGAGATATTTTGTTTTGAAAGCATGTTGAATTTTGTCAAATGCTTTTTCTACATCTTGTTAGATTATCATATGATTTTTTTAGCCTGTTAACGTAGATTACTACCCTGAATAACTTTCCAACATTAATTATATTCCTGGCTTAAACCCTACGTGATTATATATTTTGTATCCTTTTTATGTATTGTGTAATTGGTTTTCTAATATTTTGAGTTTATTCTTCATCGATAGTAATGAGGGTGTTATGTCTATAATTTTTGTTTCCTGTTATGTCCTCGTCTGTTTCCCTGGCTTAGAGTTGGCAAGTATGCTTCCTCCTCTATTTTTTGAAATAGAGTAAGGTGTAAGGTGAGCAGTATTTCCTTTAACACAATTCACCAGTGAAACTCTCTGGCCCTGGAGGTTTTATGTATTGGAATTTATTTTAATTACAAATTTAATTTCTTTAACAGATATAGAGCATTCCTATTTCCTATTTCTAGATGTGTTGGTTTTGATAAGTTGTTTTAAAAAATGTTATCCATTTCTTGTAACTTTTTAAATTTATTAACAGAAAACTGTTCATGATATTCAACCATTATCTTTTTTATTCCTGAGGAATAGTAGTATCTTTTATTTCTAACACTGGTATTTTATTTTTTTATCTCTTTCTTCATCTGTCTTGTTTGGAGGCTTAACAGTTTTGAGCTCTTTTCAAAGAAAGAACTTTTTGGGGGTGGAGTGAGGGGCACCTGGGTGGCTCAGTAGGTTAAGCTAAGCATCCGACTCTTGGTTTCGGTTTTTTCTGTTAAATTCAACTTCTGAGCCTTCTAGGGACTGGTTTCTATTGTCTATTTTTTGTTGTTATTTTGATTGTGTATCACTTTTTCTGCATCTTTTTACATATTTCTAGCTCTATCTATTTATATATATCTAATTGTATGTTTTATGCTAAATATTGAAATATGTTGTAGAATTGTATTGTTTCATTTAAAGAGCATTATGTTATATTCTGGCGGACAGTTGTATCCCTGGCTGATTCTTTTGGTTGTCAAAGTCTATTTTTGTTTTTTGTCAGCATTGCGGAGGTCTCTTTTGGTTTTGTTCTTAGTCTTAGAGAATGGCCCAAACTCTACAACATGTTTCCTATTTCCAAAGATTATGACCTATCTGGTATTGCAACTGAATGGCCAAGGCCACTGAAGTCTCTCTGTTCTGGCTGCAGCACTGAGCTTTCAGCCTCATAGAAGCTCCTTTCTTCTGGGCTTAATGGAGGAGTATCACTCTGTTCATGCACAGCCCAGCAGCTTTCTGCTCTCCTAAATCCTGCCCCACAAATTCTGACTGCTTCAGCATCACAGAAATCTAATCTCTTCTACCTCCTCTACCTCCATTTAACAAACGTGTCCCTCTACTTGGGCTTCTCCACCTTGCTCCACAGTAGGGGAAATACCCCTAATTAGAGAACAGGGCAAATTCCTGACTTTCTTTCAAGAATTATAGATACAGGCTTCCTGCTTTTTCAATGGATGGAAATAGTTGCCTCGTATGTTTTGTCCAGTTTTCCAGTGTGTATGGCAGAAGGGCAAGTTCAGTGCCAGTTACTGAGCACAGCATAGGTAGAGGTTGAAGTCCCCCTCAAGCAGACATAGTTGTCTTCAAGTACATGGTTTTCGATTATATGTTCCAAGAACAGTCATCTAAGCCTTCCTAGTAGTTTAGGCTCTGAAGACTCTGGGAGAGAACCTGTTTCCTTGCCTTGTCCAGCTTCTAGAGACCACCTGCATTTGTTGGCTTTGGCCCCTTCTTCCATCTCAAAACCAGCAGCGTAACATCTTCAAATCTACATCACATCACTCTGATGCTCTGCTTCTGCTTTCACATCTCTTTCTATCTCTGACCCTTTGGCCTCTCTCTGATAGGGCCTTTAAGATTATATTGGGCCCAGCTGGATAACCAAAATCATATCCTCATCTCAAGATCCTCAATCGCCTCTGCAAAGCCCTTTTTGCCATGTAAGGTAACATGTTCACAGGATTTGACACCATTATGACAGATGGAGATAAAATGAGGACCTTAACCAGGAATGTAAAGAGTCACATTCCTAAGAATGATTTGGCCTCTTTTGGTGATTATGAAGAAATTATACAAGGAGGTTCCTCTTTACTCATTTGAATCTGTGAACAAATGTTTCTTTTCTTCTTTCTTTCTTTCTTTCTTTCTTTCTTTCTTTCTTTCTTTCTTTC
>NW_022589732.1:21584471-21724906 GCF_004348235.1 Phoca vitulina | reverse complement strand
TTCTTTCTTTCTTTCTTTCTTTCTTTCTTTCTTTCTTTCTTTCTTTCTTTCTTCCTTATTATGAGAGAGAGAGAGAGAAGGAAGCGTAGAGGGAGAGAGAATATTTAAGTAGGCTCCACACCCAGAGCAGAGCCTGATGTGGGACTTGATCTCATGACCCTGATCTCATGACCTGAGCTGAAATCAGAAGTCTGATGCTTAACCGACTGAGCCACCCAGGCACCCCATATTTTTTTTTAAGAGTTTTCTGTTTCTTTCTCATTCCTTTTAAAATAGTCCTAATCAGAGACTATAAACCTATAGATAATTAAGAGAAAAGAAAATAAGAATCTTCATATGTAAGTTCCCAGGCTCTGGGCAAAAATACATTAGCAAAATACAAAAATACAAAATACATAATACAAAAATACAATAAAACTCCCAAACTATCCAGATATTGAATGAGAGATTTTGATGATTTCTAGATGTTAAGATTTATAACTGTTCCACTGAGCAGCAAAAGGATATCAGCATGTTTACTCTTGCTTCCCAAGTTTCTGGAAGCCTGTCAGAGTCTGTTGCCTTCTTCCTGATCATTTCTTATAGAACCTAGTTGTCCATCAAGTAAATATGTTATAACCTTACCAGAATTTGGACTATATGCATGAATGCTAATGATACAAAGGAATATGAAAACAAATGAATGCATCTCGTTGAAACTATACAAAAATTTATAGGGACATAGATATGGGATAGAAACTAAATAAGCAGAAGGAAAATATGGTAGGCAGCAGATATTTTCTGATGTTATTTATTCATTTAACTTTTAACTCAAGAATTCTTATTGGAATTCTAATATGTGCCCTATGTTATGATGGGTACTAAGGAATCAGATTTTAAAAAATACAACTTCAAACTTAAGGAAGTTGGCAAATCAGCAGGTCAGACAAACAACAACAACAGTTACAAAATATATGACAGTTGTTAAGAAGGCTTTCACATAAGGTATAATCGTAAATCAGAGACAGGGCTTTTAATAAAGACTGGTGTGTCAGATACAGAGCTTCCAAATAAAATTAAGTCTTAAAGAAAGTATGATGGTTCTTCATGTAAGGTTAGGGAATGATTTGTGAAACAGAAAACAGTAAAGTAAAGAGGTATGGAGTCAAATCGATGTAGAGATAAACTCGTGGAAATGTTTCTCCTTGAGGATGACTGAAAACGGCTCTGTGTGGTGAAGATTGGTAAAATGACACTCTCAGGCAAGTAAAAAACATGTAGGATATGTTAAAAACTTGGGTTTTGAATTATTTTCTTTAATATTAACTACCACTTTTATAATACATAAAAATAATAAAAGAAAATGGTTGCTGAGTATTGGAGCATGTCTCCTGGCTCTCTGTAGCTCTTTAAATGGAAGGTAAGCTCGTTAGCACATTCCTTTACTCCTCACAGTACCTTCTGCATAGTCTTGGAGCTACAGTTGCATCTTGATCCATAAAGATTTTCATTTCCTTCCATTGGACTGATACCAAGGAAGAACAAATTCTCAGAGCAGAGGAACACCATTTTGATGATTTATTAATATTTAATTTTTTGTAATATATTTATAATAATTTATAAGTCGTATGTGGCATTTTCTACATATTTTATTGGATCGAAAGCAACTACTCCTAGTATCCATGTAAACAGGTGGTATTATCAACATTCACTTATTCTTTGAAATGCCACTTTCCATGGGCAATCTCATCTCCCCACCTGCAAACTAAATATAAAGCATTAGGAAATGAAAACTTTTTTGAATGTGGTAGCATGAATTAGTAATTGAAGGATTTCCTTGAAGAGTGGAAAGACGTCAGCCTTTAGAGTCAAACAGATCTGGTTTGCATCCCAGCTTGTTACTTTAATATATGACCTTCAGCTGATCATTTCACTTCACTGAACTCCAGTTTCTTCATCTCTGAAATAAGGATAATAATGTCTTCCTTGTTTAGGTATTGTGTGGCATGGAAATAATATGTGGACTGCACATAACACTAATTATTCAGTAATTGGCAGCTATTATTATCATTATGGTCATTTTCCACGTTGAAGAATTTAGTCTCTTTCCCTTAAAAAGTATTAATCTCTAATCCCCACTATAAAGCATTCCCATAAACTTGAAGGAGTGGGCAGTCACTGAAATAATTACATGCATACACTTTCCTTCTGCTAGCTATTCCTAGTGATTAAACATATTTGCATATGCAAATTAAAACACTGTGTACTCATTACTTTAAATATGTTTTTCATTAGGTAAATGAAATGCTTGTTGAAGATGATATAAGGCTAAAAGCAGAATATTGTCAAAACAAGTTACAGGATGATTTTTTTAAATTTATTTTTTAAGTATGGCAACACCACTTTTACTTTTAACCATGGTAGATAAATAGATAGATGATAGATAGATAGATAGATAGATAGATAGATAGATAGATAGATAGATGGATAAACATAGTTAAATAGATATTACCCATATTACCTGGTTAAAAGTAAATAAAATATAATAATATTTATTTTATTCAATATTTTTTGTCAATATATATACTAGTCTATAACCAAATTCCACTAATAATTATGGTTCTTCTAACTGCATTATAGATGTGATTTAAATTTTCTGTAAATGCCATTCTAATTATACAAGAATAAATCAGGTATTTTCTCTTTTATGCTTGACCACAGGATAAAACAGAAAAAAAGACAAGGTCAGAAAATGCCCTTTTTGAAAATTGAAGCCAATAAAATTCTATTAAAAAAAAAAGTATAATAAAGGGGGGGGCACCTGGGTGGCTCAGTCAGTTAAGTGTCTGCCTTTGGCTCAGGTCATGATCCAAGGGTCCTGGGATCATGCCCTACGTGGGGCTTCCTGTTCAGCAGGGAATCTGCTTCTCCCTCACCCTTTGCCCCTCCCCCCTGCTCATGCGCACACACTCTCTCTCTCTCTCAAATAAATTAAAAAATAATAAATAAATAAATAATAAATAAATAAATAAATAGTACAATATCCATCTGCAGAGCATTTCCACCAAAAAGACTTGAAAATTTCCCAAATGCTATCAAAATAATTGGAATAGCTAGTTTTCATTGTCTCAACACCTCAGTCAACATCTCCCTTACTGATTCTTTCTCAACATATGCATACCTTCATTTACCTTCCCTATTACTGAAATTTGAAACAAGCAAAATTGTCCTCTGGTTTCCTCTTCTCCCAGGTGACTGCCTGAACTCTTTCCTGGTGATCTTCTATATACTTTCATGTATAAATTTCGGCTCTATGTTCTTGCTTTTCTGTCATCTCAACTTTCTTGGAGGAATCTACATTAACTACTTCCGAATTTCCCATGTCTCAACCAGTGTTCCTCTGCCTTCTTCCTTTTCCATAGCTTTTCCCATCTCCAATCTAAACCATTCCTCACTTAATGATTTATTCTGGTTGGAGACTACAGTTGTAAAGAAGAGCCAGTTACTCCTTATTAATTTAATTTATACATTTAATGCGCCAAGCTCCATACAACTTGCTTTTTATTGTTGGTTATGAGGTTGACTGCCTGTTGTAGGGTTTTTTTATAGAGACCTGAATACCCTCATGTGCAGGCCACATTATCCTGTTAATAAGGGTCATCTTCTTGGAGTGTAATTTTCTAATGGTGGTTTTTTGAACTTTGCCATTCCAGTATGAGATTATCTATCAGAGCCATACCTGAGACCGTTAAAGATTTCATGTAAGAACACACATTAAACAGGAAAAAAAGAAGAAAGGAGATGAGAGTCTCTAGATAATCTTTAGAGAATGAGAGAGCCTGGGAGAGTCTAACTGTGTCCTCTCAAGCAAGATGCCATCTGAATTAACACCACCAATCCCTGCCCCTCACTGTGCTGCTTTGTTTGCTCCATTGATATCTATCCTCCACTATGTTAGATCTTTTAAAAGGCTATTGAAATTGCTTAATTATGTAATATCTGAATCTGGTGAGTCTTCCACCTTAGATTTCTCTTACCTGGGAAAAGAACGTTTTGTTTCTTTTTCCTGTCTCTTTTTTCTTTCTCTCTCTTTTTGTTCTTTTTGTTGTTGTTACTATTTTTTTCTACTTTTCTCTCACCTAATTCCACACAATCCCTTGCTGCTGGATTTTTAAATTCTGATATATTTCAGTCTGTTCAGGCATTAAAAGGGGTAGTATAAATGCACTACCATCTCAAAAGCTTTTATTATTCTTGCTGCATGCTCTGAAGCAAAGGCAACACAAAGTTGGACTAGTGTGATGTTTGAAAAACAAATATGGCATATCACAAAGGATACTATATATGTGCTATTATTTTAAGGGCTCTGTAACTCCTCTATTTGGCTTTTAATCCCAAATAGTTTGAGTATTGATCCAAAATATTTTGGATCTGTGTAGCACTCTAAAGTAGCCTGAAAGTTCCTAAGGAGTTATTCTGTTCTTACTGAATTCTCATGAGGACAATATAAAAAAGGAAAAAAAAAATGGAAGCATCTCCTAAAATGTTTTGGATGGAGCAAAGTTATACTCTTATAGCCCCATACAGGTAATATGAGTTCAGTGCATTCCATCTAGAGAGAGGATGTGAAATCTGGGAATGCCTGATCAGTAGTGCAGTCAACTTGCTCAATGCCAGAGGCCCACAAAATATCCTCTCCTTGAAGGGAGCTGGGGAGATTTCTTGGGACAAATGTCATGAAAGTGCCAATGCACAGACTGTTCTTCTATCATGCCAATTCTTCATTGTCACTATATATAGAAGTCTAGGTCATCTGCCATCCTTAATTCTGGAAATATATTTATTGAAAAAAGCTCATCCTAACTATGTCTTAGGCTCCTCAGAGATGTTGGCTGATTTATTGTCCTCCCATGAGTCTCTTTGCTTGTAAACATCACATTCTCTACTCTCCGACATTTTGGTGACAGTGCAAACAAGGTTATATCTCATATCCTCCAGAACAAAAAGACTTCACATGGCACTATTGAGCTCCATATTATTTCCAAGAACAAGAACATTTTGGTCTGCTAAAACTTCTACCTGGGGTTTTTTTAAATGATGGCATTTTTTGCAGAGGTTAGAATCACAATGATCCAGATTTTCCCTTAGGTTTACATCTCACTCCTCTGTGAGGTTAGAACTGATGTGTAAACTCCTGAAACTCAACATAGGTAGGGATTATCCAGTAGGACAGGGGATCAAAAGAGAAGGAACACAGAGAAAAAGATTTATTTGGATGATGTGGACGTCAGCCAGAGCCCTAGATAAGAAGAAGCTTGTAGTCCTTTATGTAAATTTTCCCTCTAACATTGATTCTAAATGTTTTTGGATGATTTTCATCATGTATTCCTTCTTTCATTTATTCAGTCATAACTTATTAAATGCTAACTCTGAACTAAAGAAATAAGGATGGGATCACTTTCTATAAAAAGCTTATAGTCAAGGCATCAAACAGCCACTTTATCAAACACATAGAGTAGACTGTTGAGTCAGCCAATTACTGTAAGAAAACAAATGGCACAGTCAATTTAGAGTAATTTGAAGAGGGTTAATTTACAAAGGGACTATTTATAGAGGTGCAGTCAGGAGGAAAACAACACTGATAGTTCACCATGCTGCAGCCAAGATAGTTGTTATCACCCAAAAAGATGAGAAGAGTAAATGGTGAACAGAAACAGAAGGTAATAATTCCACAGAGGAGGCAACCTTTAGAAAAGCCTTTGGTCAAGTAAAATAAAACAAAACAAACAAAACAGTCCAAAATAACTTTGAAGGAAAGCCAGGGAATAAAAAAGATGTCATTCTTCCTCTAATCTTCTGGAGTGACTCCCATTGGCTGAAGCAGACCAGAAGAGAGAATAAGAAAGCCCATCCATATGTCTGTGCAAGTCTGTCACCTAGGAAGCGAGCTAAAGGAAGAAAAGCGAAGAGTAGATCTGCAGTGCAAGTGAAGACATCCTTTATAGCTTACCATTGTATTGCTTAACACCCTGTCTTTCATCTGGAGATAAGTTTTTAATTAAAAAAAAAAAAAGTTAAGTTTCTGTTCCAGTGAGGAAGAGTATGGTCACCCCAAATTGTACCACTTTGGCATATGGATATTTTTGAGCTGAAGGCAGTTAGGACCCAATAGACTCAGGAAAGGTTTTTGGTTGTTGTTTTGTTTTGTTTTTTGTTTTTTGGGGTTTTTTGTTGCTGCTTTTTTTTTTCTTTTTTTCTTTTTTAACCTCTTCTTTAACTGCCTGAAAGAATTTAGATAGAGGGCCAAAATTAGAGATACCTTTTTCTATCAGAAACTTATCTGCATGGCATGGCAAACATTTGTTTACCAAACATTTTTTCTTCTCATCTTCCTGTGAATTGCCTTCCTCCCCTCTGAAACCCCAGACCCCTCTGCTCTTCTCCTTAGATAAAGATGGCAGATAAGCCTCAATTGCCTGATTGTCTTTGAACCTCTCAGGTCTTGGAGGCTCCTATACTTATGAAATTAAATTTTTCTCTTGTTAAACTGTCTTATGTCAAATTAATTATTAGATCGGCCGAAGAACCTAGAAGGGAAATCAGCTTCTACATTATGAGTTGAATCAGTTTGGTCCTACTAATACCTGAAACTTAAATCCTCTACTATTGGCACTCTTGGCAAAAAGTCGTGGGCATAAAAGTGGGAGAAAACTTGAATAGAAACATCAAGTAACATAAAATGCCTCTGCTGTATTTAGTGCACAATTCTGTAGAACATATATTTTATTAGGATCACATATAGCATCATATATCAGAAACATCTGTGTATGTTGCTGCTAAAATATTAAGAGGTCCACCACATACTTCTGTCTCTTTCTTTATGGTGTACAGAGCAGGGTTTGGCAACTTATCTTCCACTTTGAAAGGGATATTCCATCATGCTCCAGACTACTACATCCTTAGAAATGGTATCAATATGACAGCACCCTTAACTTTCTCTGGGTCTACTGAGTCTATCAGTAATATATTGCCTAGTCATGCTACATAACAAATAACCACAAACTATCAGGGCATTATACGACAAACATTTCTTGCTAAGTTTACAGATCAGCTGGGGTGGCTCTGCTTTGGCCTGTGTCAGCTTGAGGGTGTCCGTTTTGAAGTGCAGCCTCTGCTACACAGCTATCTCATCCTTTCCCTGGTATTTAGTGTGCCAGTGGGAGCATGTTCTGGTGATGGCAGATGAGCTAGATACCAAGGAGAAGCACATGAAGCCTCTTAAACCGTAGGTCAGAACAGCTCTTCTGTCATTTCTGCTGCCATGCCGGGGTAAGGGATGTGGCTGAGTCTAATGTCAACAGGAAGCAAAAAATATTCCACCTTTATGGAAGGAACACAAAAGTCATATGGCAAAAGGCTTAGAAAACGGGAGGGGTAAAAATTTGGGACAATAATGTAATATACAATAAGGACTCAAATGGTATATAATGTCATCAGTGACATGGGCCAGCATTAAATTCTATGGAATATCAAGAAGATTAAAGTCATCGCAGACTATATATGATACAGAAGTTGGAATGTTGAAATAGCTCTGGGACATGACAAAAATCATAAACTGCTGTCTCTGCCATTAAAATGAAAATTACTGCTAAATTTCTTAAAGTAAGATCTTATAACTTTTATGGTGGATAGGTGATTTTTTCCTATACTGCTTAATCTAGGCTATCTTAGGATCTAACCTTTCTTATACAAAGAAGCAAAAGGATGATACAGATGAACTTGTAAGGCAACCTCCCAGTTACAGATTTTGGAAGGCTCTTTTGCAAGAGAGAGCTGCTTTCCTTAAATGAGGAAAAAGCTGCTTCTGCCAGCAAGGGGTTTACAGAGAAATTTGTAGACTCAAGCTTTCAGCTTTATCTATGTCTGCCCAAATATCTCCATCTCTTTTTCAGGATCTCATATTTTTCCTTGACTTAGTTTAAAAGACTAGGCGAGATTGAATTGGTGCAACTTTCATCATTATTGTCTTACTATCTGCAACTCTTATCCCCAGACCCTGGACTTGATCTAAGTCATTTCTGTCATGTGACTGCAGAAAATAAGGGACTTTGTCAAAGCTACCCTGGAGCCCTAAAGTTTTCATACCTATTTTGAGTTATTCATAGATTTTATTTTCTCTTTGCTCTTACAGATGCTCCCTAGCATTATTAGAAAACTTATGATTCCACAAGTTTATAATTGCTATTTTTGCCATAGCAACTAATGATCACATTCAATGATCCTCCAATACCTTGCCTTCTACCTGCTTTGCATCTAATATCACTACCACTGATATTGTGATTAATCATGATGTAATTATATGCACTAGATAATTAATATCCCATTTCCTCCTGTAAAAAGTAGATTAACTTTGTACCCTCAAATATATGATTAATTAAAATTCAAAATCTCATTTTAGAGATCCGTTTCCTGAAGCCTCTTATGATACCCATTACTGTATCAGTCAAGGTCTCCACAGAAAACAGATGGCATATTCTAATTAGGATCATTTTTTCAAAAGTTTGTTTACAAGAGGCTGTGGTAGATTTAGAAGGGTTATCAATTCTTTGAAATGCCATTGAGAGAATTTCCACTCTCTTTGAATTTGGACTAGCCTCTGATGACTTTGATCAAGAGAGTATGGCAGAAACGATGCTATTTGAGTTCTGGGCCTAGGCTTTAAGAGGGTGAGTAGCTTCCATCTTACTTTATTCAAACCCCAAACCACTGTTTAAGAAGTAATGCTAGCCCGCAAGAAAGACCACATAGATGCTCTGAGACCGTGTTGAAAGAGAGAGGGGCTCAGTCAGCCCACCTTTCCAACCATCCCAGTCAGTGTTGGAAATGTTAGTGAAAGCTTAGACAACCCAGATAAGAACAGTTACCCGGTTAATACCTGGTTAAAGGCACGTGGGGCAGAAGAACTGACCAGCTAAGCCCTGCCCAAATTCCTGACCCACAAAAGTGTGCAGTATAACAAAACAGTTGTTTGAATCCACTAATTTTGTGGGTGGTTTGTTATGCAGCAACCGATAAGAGGAACAGATTTGATACCAGGAAATGGGTCCCTATCCTGACAAAAAAAACTATGTTTCACATTGGCGTGGAACAATTTGCAGAATGGAAGCTGGAAGTAGCTCAAGAGAGTCTGTGCAAGTTGGAAAGGCTTCATGGAGCCTGTTAATGAAGGCTGAGAGGACATAGGAAAATGTTACTAAAGCCTGGAGGAAAAAAGACTATTTTTATGTTTTGACAGTAGGTAATGCTCTTTACCTATGGGAGCATGGAAAATATGCAAAATATTTCACATACTTGTGGAGGTTGGAAAATCTAGAAAGTGGTAACTTGCATTTTCTAGCTCCCTATGAGAAGAGAGGGATTTAAGAAGAGAGAGAAACTAAGAGGAAATTTTAGTTTTTAGTTTTTAAGCAGAATTTGGAAAGCATATAGAAGCCAGGAATGGTCTCTCTAGCTTGCAAAAGGCTCTTGAAGTAAGAACTGGCCTCAAGGCAAAGTTCAAATCCAGGGCTTTAAAGTATGACCTCAGGGTAAAGATAAAATCAGGGCGTGGCTATAAGACCCTTCTTAAGACCTTAAAAAGGTTTAGCTTTTTAGAGTATTAAAGTTATGCCTTATAGGTGGTTTCAGTTCTAAATGAGGGCTTCTAAGAATACTAAGCACAGTATTCCTGCTATGGGTTGAACTGTGGTTCCCTCAAATTCCTATGCTGATGTCCTAACCTGCAGTACTCCAGGAGTGTGCCTTTATTTGGAGATACTCTCTTTACCAAGTTAAAATGAGGTCACTAGGGTGGGCCCTAATCTATCATGACTGGAGTCCTTATAAAACAGATAATTTGGAGACAGACTCTCACACACAGACATGTGAATGTCAAGGCAAGGATGAGAGGGATGCCCGCATCAACCATAAACCCCAAAGATTGCCTGCACACCACTGAAAGTGAGGGGAGAGGCAGGAAACAGACTTTTCCCTACAGCCCTCAGAAGGAACCAACTCTGCCTTGATCTTGGACTTCTGGCCTCCAGAACTGCGGACAATAAATGTTTGTTGTTGAAGCTACCTGGTCTGTGGTACTTTGTTCAGACAGCCTGAGCAAATTAATAGAGACCCACATCAACCTCACAGGGAGCCCGGGGATAGAAAAGGTTATCTGTAAGAGATTTGTGAGTGCAGTTGTGTCTAATGACATGAATTACAATTGGACAAGAAAAGAAGCCAAACCATTTTTTAAATGACATAGATTGAAAGGGACAGAGACCGAACAAAATGAAAAGAGAGACCCTCAATCTATTAGGGGCAGGTAATAAGCTGAGAAACCTTCTCAGCTGCAAACACCAGCCGTTTCTTATGGGAAAGGATGGATGATTCCCAGTGTGGAGACAAAAGCTCCAGGAAATCATCCCCAGGGAGTAGGACTGGGCCCTAATTAAGAGTTGACCAGATGTTCCCTGCTGGGGTTTTTTTAAATTATTATGGATTAGTAACTGTTGTGTGCCTTCCATTTCCCCTCTTTTGGAATAGAGATGTAGATTATGATTATCCTTTTCTTTTGGTCACCCCATTGTAAATTTTGACATGTGAGTAGAAAACATACTTTTTTCCTACTAGGAGGAACCACATTCAAAGAACTGCACTCAAGGAGTTTCCCGTACCTGGGCCTAAATGAGATGTTGAGATCCTGAACTTTAAGCCAATGCCAGAATGGGATGAGACTCTAGGGCTTTTAGTGTTACAGGATTTCCTTCTCCTTTGTTGCCTGGTTCTTGGGTCATGCCACTTTGAAGAATGAAGAGGTAGACCAGACAAAGAGTGGTGGACAGCAGAGCAAAGTTTATTGAGCCAAGTAAAGTGATAGTACAAAGCTCCGGAAGAGGGATGGACCCGAGAAGGTTGCCACCAGAGTTTCTAAATCTTGGGGTTTCTACGGGCTTGTTGGCAGGCTGTTTTAATCTGATTAACCTTCCCTGTGCCTGTCATCTAATCAGGTTTTTGTTATGTGGAAAAGGGTGGAGGACTCCTTCCAAAGTGGGTGTAAAATACCCTTAAGGGTGGTTTCCTTTTAGGGCGGGGATCCTTTGTCCCTGCCTGCCTTTCTTCCAGCTATCTTTCATCATTAATGGGGGCGAGAACATTCTACAGGTTGTAGGAATATGAATAAATTGTGACTAGAACATGGACTGAGGTAGATTCGAAATGGCCATGCATCCTTTGAGATAACTGCCATTGAGAAGTGAGGTCTTTCCGCCTTCCCTTGAACCTGTGAACCCTGTAACTGCTTTGACTGAAAAAGCTCGATAGAAATTGCATGTTGTCAATTGGTAGGTGAAGAAGACATATAGGCATCTACTTCTATGTGCACCATATATAATCTCCCTCCCTTAAGTGTGAAGACTGTGAATATGATGGGCTACCCATGATGCTATTACATATTGAGGGGAAGGGATTTACAGATGCAATTAATACACCACATAAGTTGATTTTGAGTTAATCAAAAGGACACTATCCTGGGTGAGCCTGAGCTAATCAGGTAAATCTGAAAAGGGAGAGGTCTTTTATGAAGAAAGAGATTCAAATCATTAGAGAAATTCTCTTGCTGGTTTTTGATGTTGCAGTGAGCTGTGTTGTCCGTGGGTGTATGGCATGAAACACATGACGCCCAGGAGCCCCTGAGTGATAGTCAACAGGAAAACAAAAACCTTGGTGCTATAACCACAAAGAAGTGAATTCTGCCAAAAACCTTAATGAACTTTGAAGAGGATCCTGAGCCTCAAATGAGACCCCAACCCAGCTAATATCTTGATTTCAACCTTGTGAGACCCTAAGCAGAGAACCTGCCAAGCTGTGCCTGGACTTCTGTCCTACAGATCTCTGAAATAATAAGTTTGTGTTTTTTCAGCATAAATTTGTAGTAATTGATTACACAGCAATAAAAAATGAATACAGAGTTTGACATCAAAATAGGTTGCTGCTGTAACAAATACCTAAAATATGTTAGCAACTTTGCAACTAGGCAATGGGTAGAGACTGGAAGAATATTGAAGTCAATGAGAGAAATTCTCAGGTGTCTTAAACAGACTTTTAATAGAAATATGGACATTAAGGATGTTACCCGTAAGGATTCAGAAGGAAACGAGAACATTACTGGAAAGTGAAGGAAAGGGACCTCTGTTGCATAGCATCAGAAAGCTCTCAGAAGTGTTCCCGCAGTTAGGTTGGCAGAACTCCTAAGTGATGAATGGAAATACAAAACTGACGAGATTTCTAAGCAAATTTGGAAGATTCCGCCTGGTTTCTTGCTGCTTATAGTAAAATGTGAGAGACATAAATTGAAGGAAAGTTTGTTAAACAAAAAAGAAACAGGACTTAATGATTTTGAAAATTCTCAGCCTCTCTAAGTAACAAAAATGCTAAAAATAAAATGCTAAAAGTAAAACAGTATTGCCAATAGTATGGCATAATAGTATGGCTGAATGTTCTGTGTTCTTTTATGTGATGGTCAATCAGGTGTGGCCACAAGAGGAGACAAGAGGCTCAGGAAAACAAAAGTTTGTTATATTCGCGGGGTCCTAGAAAGGGAGTCACCACATGCCACACAGGGTCACAGGGGAATTACCAGGTTTGAGTCAGGTGGCAGAACAGAGGAGCAAGGGGAAAGTTTAGTCCAGAGCCTTCATTGGAATTTCTGCAGGAAAGGTAAGGCAGGACAGAATCAACATCTTAGGAGTGGCTTTTTGATAAGTCCAGTGGACTTTGGGCTATATGGGGTAGTCTCCAGTTGACTGGTACCTGGCCCTGGGATGATAAAGCATCTGCTGGGGTGTAAGAGCTGGATAGAGGAGGCATAGCTCTGGATTGGTTGGAGATTGCATATGAAAGGCATGCTCCTTTGCTCTCTCTAAGAATTGGCAAGTCCTGGGAAGGAAAGTCTTTCCCCAGCCAGAAAGGTTTTTAAATTGTCAAAACATCATAATATATAGAAAGTAAAAAATATAAACAGTACACTGAATGTGTGACTTTACAACCTTCTGCTAAATCTCAGAAAGATAAAAAAGATTGGTGGGTGTAGCTATAGCCTAATGGAGTGAAACCCAGTAAAATCCATTGAAGATCCCAATGTTCTTGAGAAATTTTTTTTCAGCAGAATACTGCTAGCTTGGATTGAAAGGGACAGACAGAACTTGAAATGAAAGAAGGCTTCCAGACCCCCAGAATTTTATTGGCAGTAAGCAGGCTCATAAAATACTCCATTTCTAATACTAGCTACTTTTCATGGAAAAGGAAGGGTGACTTAGAATGGAAACAATAGCCCAGAGGGCAGAGCCTAGGAACCCAGAGGATTATTCTGAATCTTTGAAACTGAGTCCCAAAAATGTCACCATTTGCCCAGCTGTATTACAGAACTTCCAGGAACCAGTTGCTCCTTAGCACCTTCTATTTTTTCCCCCCTTTGAACTGGAATATCTGTAACTGTTATCAAACACTTGTCTCGCCATTGTATGATGGGAGTGTTAGGGCTACAGAATGTGTCTTTTTAGTTTCACACATCCACATATGGAGAGAAACTTTACTCCAAAAGCTGAATTTAATGGATACTTATTACCTGGAGTTTCATATTTATCTGATTTAGATGATTTGGATGATGAGTCCTTGGACTTTGAGTTAATGCTATAAAGAGACTTTTGAGAACCTTTGGATGGGAGGTGAATGTATTTCTCATTTCAGAGGGATATGAATCCTTGGGAGGACTGTGATAAGCAAATTTCTAATGCAGTCCCTAAGATTCCTGCCCTTTGGTGTACGTGCTCCTTATAATCTCATCCCCTTGAGTGTGATTGGGACACATGAATATGAAGGTAGGTTTGTTATGTAGCAGTAGAAAACAAATAAAGCCAGATACTAGCCTCATTTTTAAGAGGACTAGTAGCTTTTCTCTTGGTCCAATCAAGCTGTATAAGACAGAATCTCTTCAAGCCATGTATAATCCACCATGTAAGAACTCTGACTACCATACTGGAAAGACAAGGTGGAAATGCTCTGAGACCACATGGAAAGGGGAAGGGCCCATCCTAGCCTAGCCTTCCAGCTGGCCGTACCAATGCTCCAGGGATATTAGTGAAGCCCTCTTAGATACTCAGACTAGTCCATATTCAGGTGAACACCACCAAATGAAGCCAGTCAATGCTACCTGATACAGAAGAATTGACTGGCCAAACCTTGTCAGAATTCCTAACCCAAAACATTATGATGAAAAGTAAAATGTTTGTTGATAAAGCCACTAAACTTTGGGAGAAGTTTGTTATGTAGAATGGATATCTTGAAGGGGGCTATTTATAGAAATAACAATGTGGGGGCGCCTGGGTGGCTCAGTCAGCTGAGCATCCGACTCTTGATTTTTTGGCTCAGGTCATGATCTTAGGGTCGTGGGATCAAGCCCCAAGTCAGGCTCCATGCTGACTTGGAGCCTACTGAGCATGGAACCTGCTTGAAGTGGTTTCTCTCCCTCTTCCTTTGTGCCACCCCCACTCTCTCTCTCTCTAAAAAAATAAAGAAAGAAAGAAGAAAGAAATAAGAATGTGGCATGATCATAAGACATAAAGGCATAATCCAAAGCTAGTAACCAGCAGACTTATAAAAGTACTCTGCTAAAGGGATAGAGGAGGGAGATTTAGTATAGCCCTGTAGTGAGTGGTTGTTTATAGGAGACCACCTTGAACGAAGTACTTATTTGGGACTGAAGATTATGGTTAGTCCAAGGAAGAATCCATGGGGATGAAACCCCTGAACTTATTCTCTTTTTTCCCTCTGATCTCCTGCCCTGGCTTCCAATTGGTCAAAGCTCCAGAAAGTACAGATTATGACAGTCCCTTGTAATTTATGCAAGTCAGCCTTCTGGGGCCAAAATGAGTAGTAGACGTGGTGGAAAGAGCGTAGGAAAGATACCTAGCCCACCTGTAATCCCTACTGTGATAGAGGCAGACACAAGATGTGTTGACACTAAAAATCAACGAATGCATCTCAGGGACTGGAAATTCTGTGGGCTTTCTTGAGGAATTATTGCTTGAAAGATTGGTAAGAGTTCTGTAAGTGAAGAGTTAAGGAGGAGACAATTTATAAAAAGAGAACAGCAGGAAAACCCATGGAGAAAAAAATAAAGATACCATATTTTATTACAGTTCTGGGTAATTAGAACAGAGCAATTAGCAATAGCATTTACCACAACACACCATTACTATTTTTGTTTATTGCTAAACCACTTATTGATGAAATAGGTTGAGTGTCAGTTTTTCAACAATCTACCACATCCCATCTGTCATGTAATTGATATTTTTGAAGCTGGAGCTTCAACAAATGGAATCCTCTGGGGACACTCTTTTGCTCTTGCTCTGATACTCACACATTTATTTTATCTTCCTCCTTTTTATAAATGGTTTATTGGCAAATAAACATTTATAAAAAAGGGAAGAAAAAACAGCAGGATTCAATGGGACAGAAAGTTGATACTGTGATCAGAGATCCAGCTAGGAGTTGGGGAACAATTTATTATTCTGGACCTTTCCAGCAGAGCAGCACTTGTTATGGGGTTTTTGTTGGGTCTCTTTCACAGTATTCGTGAGATCCACTTACTGAGCTGGATGGCAGGTCCATTGTCACAACTGCTGAGCCCATGAAGCAAAACAGATATTACATCTGTAAAATGAATGCAGCAATCACAATTTAATTAGATCCCCTTTCAAAAGATAAAAAGTTAGAAAAAAATTGTTTTTTCTGTACCAGGGTACTGATGTGGCAGGGACACAACAGGAGATGCCTAGTTTGTTGAGCCAGAGGAATGAAGAAGTGGATTTGTGTTTGCAAATACTTCACTTTACATGCAGCTTCCATTAAAAGCCATAAAGGTTCTACATTCTGCCAGATTTAATAAACACTTCTGTCTAGTGTCTGTGGTCAGATGCAAAAAAGGCAATGGATTGCTTATCTGCTTAGGGTCTATTTTCTGTCATCTTCTCTCAGCTGTTACAGGTCTCCATTGGCGAGAAGCCAAATATTCAGTATACATTTATTTGTAGGACAAAACAGTTACAAAAGGCCTAGCCTGTTAACACAATGACGGTGATTGCTCCCTTTAAGAGGCAAAGTGGGGCTGTTCTGGGTTTGGCCTTTTTCTTTGTTTTGGTTTGGTTTTTTTGCTGAGTGAATTTAGCTGAGAGCACTGAAAGAATTCTTATATAGTGCCCTAAGGAAAGTTTTTAAATTTATTCTTTACGCACTTCCTGGTATTTAAGCATTTCTTATCTACCCAGACATTTAGAATATCTTTATGCTCACACCATTTGTCATTAGAAAGAACAACATGCTTTTATCCCTCCTACTGCTACAAGGCAAGAGCAATGTCTTATTTTATATTAATATCCTGGTAAACAAATTCAAGCACAGAATACATAGAATACATAGAAAACATAGAATACAAAATGTACAAAGCCAAATTATCTTCACATACCTCCCCACACATCATCCCTCACCTTTTTCCAGAGATGACCATCATTATCAGTTTGGTGTGAGTAGAGCAGATCTGGATAGCCCTGAAGGCTTGCTTCCTTCCTCCTTATGGTGTTTATTTAGCCCTGCAGGTCTTAGCCAACCCTAAGAGAAGTAGATATTAACATCAGCTGATGAGCTCCCAAAGTTTCCCCTTTCTAAAAGGACTATTGTTCCACTGGGAAGCTTTCATTGGGATCTATTATTTGACTAAGATATTCCATGCAAGCCCTTCCAACTTTCCTGCAAATTTGTGATATTATGGGGTATAGTTCTCTCTCCTGGATCCCTTCCCAAGAGGCATCAATGCCAGGACTAAACAAACCTTTCTGTGGGGTATTCTGCCTATTCTTTTTCCCCAATCAACTTCACATTTATGTTTCATGGTATTGGATATGTGTCTGCATAAAGTGTGAATTTTTTCAAACATTTCCATACCATTTGTATCTATCTATCATCTATCTATCTATCTATCTATCTATCTATCTATCTATCTATCTATCTATCTCTTATCTGTATCCAGCCATAATAATGTAAAAAAATAAATAATGTTACTATGGTTTTATTTTTTACATACATGGACAATAAATATAATTTTTATTGCCACTAACTATGTATTGGGGCATCCTACTGTATTCACATTAATCATCATTGTGATAGTTTATATTTTTTCCAGCCTGATGAGAAAAAAAACACACACATCAATTTTTGCATTTTCCTGGTTGCTAAGAAGTTGACTTATAGCTTATTGGACGTCTTATTTTTTCTGTGAAAATTTCTTTCATTCCCATTGATTATTTCTTAATAAGATTTATTAACAGTGGAAATAATGTGGTTAACAAATTTTTCCAAAGTCATTTATTTGCTAGAGCATTTTCCCTCATAGAATTGAACTATGAGTGTTGTCATATAATGCATTCTTTGCTGTCAGCAGTTATAGTTCTCTACTCTTTGTTCAGTATACTCATTTATTGATCCATTATTGTGCTAGTGCAAGAATGTTAAAATTACTCCAGCTTTTAACATCTTCACATCATAGTACTTGTCTGACCTTATTGCTCATCTTGATCTCACAATATCTATAGAGTTTCATATATAGTATATGTATAACCATCCAAATTTCTTAACTATTTTGTTGAGATTCTTATTGAGATTGAAATAATATTCTTCACAAGAGTAGCATAGTTTTCTCTGTTAAGGTTTTACATTGTTCTATTTAATTTACTCTTACCTAAATGTTTATTGTAGCTATAATCTTTTTTTTCTTTTACGTTTTTAAATTGGTCATTGCTGATCTATACTATAGATATATATTCTCTATATCCAGGCATCCCATGATAATAATTATAAATTTCTATAAAGGTAATCATTTTCTCTTCAAATACTATAATTTTTCTTTTCTTTTTGATGTTTATTATTTTTATTTTTCTCTTTTTCTTTACTTATTATATTTGCATGGATATCTAATACTAAAATAGTGGTGGTAATAGCAGTCATCCCTGCTTTTATTTTCCATTTTGATATAAAGATTTTATAAAACTTGAATAAAATATTTTTTTAAGAAATAATTTTTTAAACCTTTGGTGAAAAGTAAAGTTGAAGTGTTCCTGTGTTCCATATCCAGTCAATACTTTGTACTCTCCAGTTCTCTGATTATTTTCAACTGATGAGTTTAAAATTTTATTACATATTTCAATTGGTCATAGACTTAAATATAAGATTTCTAAAAGGAGACATGGGGAAAAAATCTAAGTGACCTGTATTTGGCAATGAAAGTTTAGATAAAACATCAACAGCACAATACATAAAAGAAAAAACTAGTAATTTGGACTATATGAAAACTAAAAACTTCATCTTTATGAAAAACAGGAAGATGAAGAAATAAGCCACACAATAGGAGAAATTATATACAAAACATGTATCTGTTTAAGGTCTTGTATCCAAAATATATAAAGAATTCTTAAGGCTTAACAATAGGAAAACAGCAATTTCATTTAAAAATACACAAAAGATTTGAACATACACTTCACTAAAGAAGATATATATATACCTGTACAAACCTAATAAAATGACTAAAATCCAAAAACCTGACAATTTCAATTGCTGGCAAGGATTAGCAGCAGTCGGAGCTCTCATTTAATGCTGGTAGAAAAGAAAAATGGTACAGACATTTTGGAAGACATTAAACAGTTTCTTACAAAGCTAAACATTTTCTTGCTACATGATTTGACCATTTTGTTCCTAGGAATTTACTCAACTGATTGAAAATATGCAGATACTTGAATGTAAATGTTTCCAGCAGCTTTATTCATAATCACCAAAAATTGGACATATCCAGTAGGATCTTCTACAGGTGAATGAACAAGCAAACTGTGGTATATCCACATAAGGTGAATATTTTTCAACTTACTTGCAAGCTACTAAGCTAGACTGCCACATTTTCATGGATGCTGACAGAGGATCTTTGGTTCAAAGACGAAGGATTTCATTAGTCATGGCATAGTGTCATCATGAGCTTCATATTCACATTGGTTCCTCTTGATCTCAGGTGTTATCCAGGCAACATAGAGCTGCTCAGATGGCTGCTATGCATGTAATGAGTTTATATCACAGTAAAAGAATCGTAAGCCCAGGAAATTCAATCTTTTATAAAATGAGATGTAAAACAAATGGCCCAAACTTTGCCCTAGCTGGAGACTATGTTTTAATATGGTGGATAGCAAAAGAATCTACTGGTGGATACTATATTTCTATCTGATCTCTATATTGGCATGGTTGAAAAGGTGTTCAGATAAAAGCTGTCAGTGTCTCTGCTCATAAAATTGCAGAAACATGAGAGACCCATGGAGAACTGACTCAAAGCAAATACTAATTTAAGCTTTAAAAATATGTAACCTTTTCAATTACTTGGGCTTACAATTACAGCCTGTCTAATATTAATCCATTCCTTCATTCCTGGGTTAACTTTGACTTTCTCACTTTTCATTTCTAAGAAAACTTGCAGAATGCAATTTTTTATTTCCTGTATATGATATCCTCATTTATAATAATAATTTTATTCTTTTATAAATAACTTATTATTTTAACTCCATTTTCTCAGATATCAGTTTTGATTGCTAAGGTTGTCACCTTCCTTTCATTATATAATTTTTTTAATATTTTGGGGTTTTTTTTGTTGTTGTGTGTTTATCTTTTATTTGGTATTCCCTGTTTCCCCTGTTTTCAAATTATATATTTTTTTCCAACCCTGACCACAGTAATCTTGAAGAATCAATATGTGGCTTATACTGATTAACTTCTACTGCCTTATTTATTTGTAGTGAAAAATCCCCATTCTGTTTGTGTGTTATTGTCTGCCTTTATAGTCTGATGCTCACAAACTATTTTTTTGTCCTAATGCAACAATCTCTGCTGTTTCCTGCTTGCTACAAATTGGGGAAGAAAAGAAATTCACACTTCTAGTTTCTTTGCATCAATATTTTAAACCACAGTTTTAGACATTTCTACTACTAAATGTTCTTATCATATATATTTTCATATATGTGCACACACACACACCTATGTATTCTGATAATTATTAGGGACTTAAGGAAAAAAGATAAGTCTTATAATTAAATCCAACATCATCAAGACTTTGACAACATTTTACATATATTTATATTTTCTACATTTTTTCAGTCCATGGTATTTATTTAATAATGAAAATTTTTTATCATAGCTACATGAAAAGCAAAGGTGGTAGGATCAGTAGCTTCCTCCTGTATAGAACAATTTATTCTTAAATCATATTTCCATTTCTGCATATATTGATGACAATATATCCAGAGAAATATTCATACTAGAGAACACATAAAAATTCTGTATGAAATATAAAAGAATATCTATATCAATATCATTTCCATATCCAGTCTATGCACAGAAATTCATATCTGTAGATAGAAATTCCTCAGTGGCTGGAAACAGAGTGTGAATTTGGAGAGGTCACATTTCTGCCGCGAATAACCCTGCAGATATAGACTAATCAATGATGGCTAAAGCCAATTTTTAACATGTACAGAAGGAGGGCTGACAAATGTGTTAGGGTGGTAATTTTAAATTAGAGGTCTTTTATCAGAGTGAAATGCTTGAAAACATCTGCTTCAATTTTAGTTTTTGGTAAATGAGGGAAGAAAAGCCAAATCCAAAAATGTGGTGACTCAATGTTCCTGCAATGTATCTGACAGAAGCAAAAACGAATACTATATAGAAGGACACACTTTAGGCCTAAGGCCTTCTTTGAACTTCATTAAGCAAAATGCCAATTGGAATGAGCTCAAAATTTAAGAAAATTCCAAGGCCCCTGAGGAAACATGGCACCATAGGCAAGAGTCAGCAAAAATAACCTGCCTAATTGTGCCTGCAAAATCTTGAAATTGACTTTATCAGATTTAAAATATAAAACAATGAAATTTAATATATATATATAAAGAAATTGTCTTAGTTCATTTAGACTGCTATAACAAAGTACCACAGCCTGGGTAGCTTAAAAACAACAGAATCTTTTTTCTCACAGATCTGTAGGCTGGAATTCCAAGATCAGAGTGCCACCGTAGTCAGGTTCAAGTGAAGGCCCCCTTCTGAGTTGCAGACTGTCTTCACATGGTAGAAGATCTAGGGAGCTCAGTGGGGTCTCTTTTATAAGAGCATTAATCCTATTCAAGAGGGCTTCACCCTCAGAACTTAAAAGCTTCCCAATGGCCCCACCTCTTGATACCATCATATTGGGCATTAGGATTTCAACATACAAATTTTGAGGAGACATAAATATTCAAATCATAGCAGGAAAAAAAAAGACAGAATTGGAAATATGATTAATGAATAAAACACTATCAACTCTGAAAAAGGTGCATCTTTTAAAGAAATACACATTTCCTTAGAGTGAAAAAATACTGTTAAAGCTGTAATTATAGACTCAATGATTATTTTGCAGCAGATTAAACATAGGGAGAGAGAAATTAAAAATCCAGAAAACTGGCTTAATTATCCAGAATGCAACAAGAAAAACTTATGAATCTGGAATAGAAATTAGGATATACAAATGGAAGGATGATAAATTCACACTTAGCACCAATTCGATTTTCAGAAAGAGAAAATAGAAAGAACAGAGGATAAATAACTATTTGAAAATGAAATGAATGAAAATTTCCTTTATCGAAAGTTGCCAATGAGTACTAGGCAAAATAAATGAAAATAAATACATAAAAGTGACTAAGTGGATATATTATAATAACACGGTAGAACTCCAAAGAAAAAGTTGTTAAAGCAATCACAGGGAAATGAATTTTGTACAGACCCGCCTAGCTTCTCAATAGCCTCATTAGAAACCAATAAATGGAAATAATATCTTGAAAATACTAAGAGAAGCAGTTATTTTTTAGAGATTTGGGATTCTTTTTTGTGTCTATGCATAAAAGCAGGTAGTTTGATTACAAGTAGCAAAAGCACACATGCTCCATCCTAAGCAAACAATGAGCATTTATTGCAAGGATGTTAGGGTGTTTCATGAAAACTCAAGAGCCAGCATGTACAATAGGCCTCCAAAGGAAACAGAACCAAAAATGGGGAGGGAACTGTAGAAGCTTGTTTTCATTCTCTCATCTTTCTTTTGCTCACTGGCTCTCTCTGCTCTTTATGCCCATGGATGATCTCAAATGCTCTGTGAGTATTGATTCTAGGTTTACAAATAAATTTTAGCAAGTAGATGAATTCACAAATATGGAATTCATAAATAATGAGGATCAATTGTATAATTCAGTCTCAGTATTTCATGTCCCATGTTGCCTTGCATATTCTCTTGAATAATGTCAAAGAAAACCATAAGTACTAAGTCATGATCTATGACAATTTTTCTCCCTTAGCTATACTCTTCTACATGTCCATCATTACGTTGACCTCATTAGTGTTGGATGAACCAATATTCTGTATTGAGAATTTCTTTCTGGCAAAAAGAAGAGAATCAGCTGCATATATGATTCTTATATCATCACTGTGAAGTTCAGTTTAAATCTGTTTGGATTAACATTAATGACCTTAGTGATATATATATGTTAAAGAAGACATGACTTAATATGAAATATAACCAATTATCTAAAACAGTATAACAACTTATTTCCATGGTACACTTATTCAGCATATTTTCAGTTGTGGTGATTTTTCCATAGCTGTTTTTACTGACTACAGTCTCCAAACTATGATGCAGCACTTTGAAGTTTAATTTCATCTTAATTATGATGAGCAAATTGTCCCTTAATGATTTGCAAGCCCCCAAATTTGCATTAAAAAGTCTCATTGACCATTGGAAAGTAATGTGCAGTGTGCTCTCATTAATTCTTAATTGTGGCTTTGCAAAAAGAGTAATGGCACACAGAAGAGTTCTGCCTTTACAAAAATGTGTATGTCACCATTAAAGAATAAATACAGGGGCGCCTGGGTGACTCAGTTGGTTGAGCATCTACCTTCAGCTCAGGTTATGATCTGGAGTCCTGGGATTAAGCCCCACATTGGGCTCCCTGCTCAGCGGGGAACCTGCTTCTCCCTCTGCCCTTCCCCCACCCCACACCCCACCTTGTTCTCTCTCGTGCACACCCTCTCTCAAATAAATAAATAAAATCTTTAAAAAAAAGAATAAATACAAAAATTATCTGTTCATTATGCTCAGGTTTTCCCCAATTTAATTTGTTTGCACTTGTATTTTTAAAAATAATATTATAGAAAGTTTACAAAAGAAAGGAAAAAGTTACCCATGAAGACATAATTGGAGGCACCTGGCTGGCTCAGTTGGAAGAGCATGCAACTCTTGATCTCAGGATCATGAGTTCGAGCCCCAGGTTAGGTGTAGAGATTACTTAAATAAAAACAAAATAAAACAAAAAATGAAGACATAGCTATACTTACCTTTTAAGAATATCACAAAAAATATATAATTTCAAAAGGGAATATAAATGAATATAAAATGTAATAAACCATCAACAAAGAAATGTTTTTTGTTTTTTCCCAAAATCATCAGTTGCATATTTTATGTTAAAATTAGGAATAGTCAACCCAGGGAATGTCCATTAAAATTGCTAATAAAATAAATTATCAAAATCTGTAGAACTTAATATTAATCAAAACTTGCTTAATCAACTAGATGAAAAGGAAACAAAGTTATATCTAAACAGATAATAAATTCATTATTTATTGGTTATATGGGAAAATGGCCAATAATTTCATCAGTCACTGATTATACGGTTATATACCTAAAAAAACAAACAAACAGATGTTTAAAAATATTATTATATTAAAGGGAGTTAGTGTTTGGTTAGAAGATAATCATGTGGAATCATGATTGTGTAATACATGTCCCAGCAATAACCAGCTAGAAAATAAATGAAAGTAAATGAAAGAAATTATAATAGCTCTAATACCAACTAAAAGTATTTTGAGATACCCATACTGAGAAATAAGTATTACCAAAAAGAAAAATACACACATATTCTCTAAGATAGTAAATCAGAGTCGTGAAAATAGGAAAGCACAAGTATAGCGGTGAGCTCAGACATAAGGTCATATTTCCTTGGTGACTAATGTAAGCTGTCCTACAGCTTTACTTTTATTTTAAGATTTATTTATTTGTTTATATTTAGGGAGAGAGCTCTTGTGCAAATGAGGAGAGGGGCAGAGGGAGAGAGAGAGAATCTCAAGCAGACTCCCTGCTGACGGGAGCCTGCCACGGGACTGGATCCCAGGACGCTGAGATCATGACCTGAGCCAAAATCAAGAGTCAGACACTTAACCCACTGAGCCACCACTTAACCCACTGAGTCACCCAGGCACCCCGTCCTACAGTTTTTCTTAAGAGGTCTGTAAGCAAACACATCAGAGAACAAAATCAGATAGAGAACGTCTTAAGCCTCTTCTTTCCACGTTCCCTTCCTTCACTCATCTTTCTCCTGTCAAAGCTCTCATGACCACACTTCCTCCACACCTTCATTTTTTCTCCCTGGCATCACTGTGCTCCATACATTTCCAATATCCTGGAGATGCACTCTCACACCTAATCTGATAGTATCTCTAGATATGATGGGTAACCCCTTCCTTCTGTTTCCCCAATTTCAATCCCTAAGTCTGGTAAGTAATAACCATTTCTTTCCATCATCTACTCTCTCTTCTTTTTCTTTTTTTCTTTGAATAAAAATCATAAGCATATTTCAAAGTCAATATATAATCATCTCTCACATGTTATTTTAATGGCATAGGGACCCTCCGTTGTATGAATATTCACTATTACATCTAAGCAATTCTCAGTTGTTGAAAAATTTGGTGAGTTTTTCACTACTACAAACAACTGTAAAACAAGCAGCCTTGCAGTTAATTATGCTAAAAGTTTGACCATACTCTTAATTACTTCCTTAGGATAAATTTCTAGTAATTGAATTTTTGGTTCATTGTTTATACATATTGTTAAGGCTTTTGATACATATTATCAAATTACCCTGCAGATAGTTTGTACACATTTAAATTCACTCCAACAGAGACTGAGTGATAGTAAAAAAAAAAAAAAGTATAACAAAAAGTATCTCATTGTTATTTTAATTTGCACTTCACAATAAGGCATGAAATTGTTCGATAACTTTACTGTTGCCAAAAATGGAGCCAGTTATCTTCATAGCATTTGTTGATTAAACCAGTTGAAACTGAAATTATCACAACATAGTATGGTATACATGAATACACATGCACCCAAAACACAGATAATATTTCCTATGCATTGAATAAACACATGTGTACACACATATTTCAAATCACTGGCTGATCACTTAAAAAATCAAATAGGCAGATGCCTAACTCCTAAATAATAGTACTAACCACATAAAGCAGTGTTTTTCCGTCTGTCTTCTAGCGCATGAGTGATTTGTGTAATGATTATGGGAACTCAAGATCAACATTTTCCCAACCACCATAGAACAGAGCATATATCTGTGAGTGTATGTTTCCTTAGTAGTATATAAAATATGTTTCTTGCTGTGAGCTGTGATCAAAAAAGTTTGAAAGCCTCTGATACAATCTGTAGCATTAAATGTGCTAATGCATGGTAGTGAGCTTTCTGTAACACCTGGCATACAAAAAGCATTCAGTACCTACTTTTTTAAAGTATTATGATCATTACACACAGGCATTGTGTAAGGCTTTTTAAATGAAAATATGCATCCTGATATATGCATAACCTCTTTTTAGAGCTTCAGCACTGATGACTTCTACAAATAGCTGGTCCCTCTTTAACTTAGGGCTTCACTACGTGTTCTTTGATAAAATCTAGTTTCTATTAATTGAGTCCTGCTGTACCTTAGGGTTGTGATGATAGGCTTATGCAGTCCATCATAACACCCAACCAGTTATGGGCATGAACTAAAGCTGGCAAGTCTCCTGTGTACCACTGACCTTCCAGATGGGACATAACTATTCACAAGAGCCAAACTAGCAGAATTCTCCTCACCTAAGTCCAAGGCTTTTACCTTGTTTGTAGGAAGAAACAGGGATCAGAGGTGTCTCAGTAATTTCAAGATGCTTGAGTAGATATAAATCATAAATATTCATATTCTTAAGATAATTATATACGTATCTCAACTAATTTTTCTAGTTAATACTATTCTTCAAAAATACACATTCTTAATCAACTTAGGAGTTAGAATTGTGAGCATTTTGCCCTTGGAAAGGATGTGTCTTCCTATTGATATTCTTAATTTAGATTTAAATGAGACCATTCATTTTTCAATGATTTGATGTTAATAATCCTTCTTTGCCTAGGAACAGGCTTAAAATACATTAATTCTGCATTCTTAACTTGAGCATCCACCACATGATAAATGGATTACAAAAGTTATGCTCATTAATCAAAGGGCCAAGGCATAACCAAAGCAGGAAGAGTGGTGATGGGCATTGAGAACCACTGGAAAAATGGCTCCCTCTTCTAGTCCAAACCATCCTCTTAGCCAGAAAGGTGTTGATCTATGTACTAGGGATCCTCAAGAGGTATCGGAATATAACTAAGAAAGCCCTGCATGATCAGATCACTTTTTATATCTCTATTGATAATTCTGGCATTTTATTCTTCCACAATCATGCTCAAGTTATAATCTATGATTCCAAGCTTCTCAAATATTTCTTTTTCTATCCTGCCTCTGAATCCTAACCTTGCTTTTCCCCCATGCCGAGTCTATGTCTCTCTAGATGTGAGATATGTACCATAAGTGGTATGAGAAACCATTTTAGACTGATGCTCAGATAGAGTTTTGGCTATCACTGTATCACAGTATAAGAAAAGTTACATATCTTCTGATTAGATTGCATCAGTGAGAAAGTCTCACTTTTATACTAAGTGAATTTATTTGTTTGCTTAACATGAAGATTGCTAATATTCCCTTTTATTTTATTTATCTATTTTTATTTTTATTGTTATGTTAATCACCATACATTACATCATTAGTTTTAGATGTAGTGTTCCATGATTCATTGTTTGTGCATAACACCCAGTGCTCCATGCAGAACCTGCCCTCTTTAATACCCATCACCAGGCTAACCCATCCTCCCACCCTCCTCCCCTCTAGAATCCTCAGTTTGTTTTTCAGAGTCCATCGTCTCTCATGGTTCGTCTACCCCTCCGATTCCCCCCCCTTCATTCTTCCCCTCCTGCTACCTTCTTCTTTTTTTTTTTTCCTTAACATATATTGCATTATTTGTTTCAGAGGTACAGATCTGAGATTCAACAGTCTTGCACAATTCACAGCGCTTACCAGAGCACATACCCTCCCCAGTGTCTATCACCCGGTCACCCCATCCCTCCAACCCCCCACCACTCCAGCAACCCTCAGTTTGTTTCCTCAGATTAAGAATTCCTCATATCAGTGAGGTCATATGATACATGTCTTTCTCTGTTTGACTTATCTCGCTCAGCATAATACCCTCCAGTTCCATCCACATCGTTGCAAATGGCAAGATCTCATTCCTTTTGATGGCTGCATAATATTCTATTGTATATATATACCACTTCTTCTTTATCCATTCATCTGTCGATGGACATCTTGGCTCTTTCCATAGTTTGGCTATTGTGGCCATTGCTGCTATAAACATCGGGGTGCACGTACCCCTTCGGATCCCTACTTTTGTATCTTTGGGGTAAATACCCAGCAGTGCAATTGCTAGATCGTATGGTAGCTCTATTTTCAACTTTTTGAGGAACCTCCATACTGTTTTCCAGAGTGGCTGCACCAGCTTGCATTCCCACCAACAGTGTAGGAGGGTTCCCCTTTCTCCACATCCCCGCCAACATCTGTCATTTCCTGACTTGTTAATTTTAGCCATTCTGAATAGTGTGAGGTGGTATCTCATTGAGGTTTTGATTTGGATTTCCCTGATGCCGAGGGATGTTGAGCACTTTTTCATGTGTCTGTTGGCCATTTGGATGTCTTCTTTGGAAAAATGTCTGTTCATGTCTTCTGCCCATTTCTTGATTGGATTCTTTGTTCTTTGGGTGTTGAGTTTGATGAGTTCTTTATAGATTTTGGATACTAGCCCTTTATCTGATATGTTATTTGCAAATATCTTCTCCCATTCTGTCGGTTGTCTTTTGGTTTTGTTGACTGTTTCCTTTGCTTTGCAAAAGCTTTTTATCTTGATGAAGTCCCAATAGTTCATTTTTGCCCTTGCTTCCCTTGCCTTTGGCGATGTTTCTAGGAAGAAGTTGCTGCGGCTGAGGTCGAAGAGGTTGCTGCCTGTGTTCTCCTTTAGGATTCTGATGGACTTCTGTCTCACATTTAGGTCTTTCAACCATTTTGAGTTTATTTTGTGTGTGGTGTGAGGAAATGGTCCACTTTCATTCTTCTGCATGTGGCTGTCCAATTTTCCCAACACCATTTGTTGAAGAGACTGTCTTTTTTCCATTGGACATTCTTTCCTGCTTTGTCAAAGATGAGTTGACCATAGAGTTGAGGGTCCATTTCTGGGCTCTCTATTCTGTTCCATTGATCTATGTGTCTGTTTTTGTGCCAGTACCATACTGTCTTGATGATGACAACTTTGTAATAGAGCTGGAAGTAATATTCCCTTTTAAGTGGGAGGGAAAGTCTTAGGCTCAGAACTTTCTGTAGGAGGCAGTAATTAGCTAAGATTTAATTACATCTTTTGTGTCAATGTATTTGTTTTCAGAGATACCTTCTGTCTATAATACATGATCTTGATTTTCTTCTTGTGAAATTGATTATAAACTTGTCTTTTAAAACAATTTTAATTTAAATTCTAAAAAGTATTCAGTTGATATTATTAATAGATATATATAAATATGGCAAAAGTCATGAGCTTGTTAGGTATACAAGTAAAGTTTTAGAAATCCTGACATAAAATATTCTTCCCCACACTCTTTCTGTATCTTCAATTCTTACCTGAAAGATCACTTTTGTCAGAAAGACATCATTGACTCTCTCTGAAATCTGGGTCTCTTACCTCTTTTTGGCCGGAAGGTCTCCCTCTCTTTCTCTACTCATCTATCAAATGATTTATTCCTTTATTCCTTAAAGTTGCCTATTTACTTAACTTTATCCCTTATATCAACTTCTGTGAAGGTAGATGTCATTCAAAATGTCACATGATAAATATTTGTTGAATCATTAAACATAGAACCTAGATGAACAAGCACTTAGGCTGTTAAAAGGGTGGAATTGTCATGATTAGTTTTCTAAAACATGGACTCTTTTGCTTTTTTTTTTTCAAGGCTTAGTTCTTCTTTTAGGAAATAAAAATTACTTACAATTAATCTTGAGATAAAGAGGTTGTAACTCTAGACCCACTAAACAGTGGGTATAAAAGAAGGAGGCTAATTCCAGGCTTAACTTACTAGCTGGAGGAGGATTCACAATATTCCATCAGCCTGAGTTCACAAACTCAATGTTTGGTTGAGCTGAGTCACTAAGAACCCTGTCATACTAAACATGTAGTTGGCACTGGGACAGAAAAACAACCACCCTGTTGATAATTAGTCTCAGAGTCTTTGCAATTGTTGTTGGTATCTTGCTGACATCCTAGGCATGTTAGACATCCATGAAAAGAAGCCTGATCTAGGGTGGGTGTGACTGTGAACAGAAACTTATAAACCAGGGCTATGAATAGAAATAAATGGCAGAGATTTAAGAAATCCCTAATTTGTACGGGAGTGTGATGGATGCTGAGGGAGTCAGTTAGCCTGGGTAATTGCATTCAGAGAATATCTGTTATTGGAGAGATGACAACTTATCAGTTAGTCAGTAATTGAGAATTTGATTAGCCAATCAATAATTTACTACCTTAACTGTCCATAAAATATTTCATTGCAAGATCTTAAATGAATTTTGAAATTACTCATGCTAATTAAATTTTTTTCTTAGGCAGTGCCTATGAAATCATAATATTCCTTTATTACAGCAAACTAAGAGCTATTTAAAGAGAAAGGCCACTGCACAGAGGGAAAAAAAAAGATATGGTACATTTCATGTGCTTAATATATATAATATTGCAACATATAAATCAAATTATTATTATATTTTACAACATATCTCTTAATGAACAGATTATCCCCACAAATATGTGGGTTTTTTTTTTTAATTCTCAGGGTATTTAAAGTTAAAAAAGGTAAGGTGTTGTTTTTTTTTTGGTTTTTTTTTTTTTTTTTTAAAGATTTTATTTATTTATTTGAGAGAGAGAATGAGAGAGCGAGAGAGAGCACATGAAAGGGGGGAGGGTCAGAGGGAGAAGCAGACTCCCCGCTGAGCAGGGAGCCCGATGCGGGACTCGATCCCGGGACTCCAGGATCATGACCTGAGCCGAAGGCAGTCGCTTAACCAACTGAGCCACCCAGGCGCCCGGTAAGGTGTTGTTTTAAGAGGCCTAATTTGTCACCCATGGGAACCACAGTATTGATGAATAAATTTAATTTGCAATTGATAAGACATTTGTGGACACATTGTCTAATCACAAATATTAAAATATTACTTATTTCAAAACTAAAACTAAAAATGGAGCAAACATGGAATTGATACATGATCCCATATCATTTTAGAGATAGGTAGAAAGTTGTATTCCCTCATTCATTCAACAAATATTTATTGGAGTACCTGGGTGGCTCAGTTAGTTAAGTGACTGACTTATGGTTTCATCTCAGGTCATGATCTCAGAGTCTTGAGATCCAGCCCCGTGTTGGGCACCATGCTCAGCAAGGAGTCTGCTTGAGATTCTCTCTCCTTCTCCTTCTACCCCTCCCCCCTGCTCGTGTACAATCTCTCTCCCTAAAATAAATAAATCTTAAAAAAAAAATATTGATCAACACATGTATCATGTACTGTCCTGTGGTCTCTGCTTCCTTGGAAGTTTTGTTTTTATTTTTATTTTTTATTAGCAGAGCTTAATTTTTCTATACTTATTTTGGAACATATGGGATCTCAGGAGGTCACTGTGATAGAGATTGGTAGCTGTGTCTCTTCTCAGCACACACCTGGACTACATTTTCCATTCTCCCTTATGGTTAAATGTGACCAAGACATGGAGATGTGGACAGTGGAGTGTGAGTAGCAGTAGTTATGCCTGGCCCATGAAAACTTCATGTTCTTTCCCCTCCACCAACTGGATACAGATAATAAATCCTGGGAGATTAAGAATACTGGATCTTCAATCATTGAGAAGTGAACATCTCATCAACAAGAAGAAACCCACCTTTATTAGATGGGAAAAAAAAAAAAACCTGAGCTCTACTTATGCTTTCTGTCACTTTGGACAATTGTGTAATTTTTCTCCATTTAATTTACTTCATCAGAACATGAGGTTAACAATTATAGCCATCACTTAATGGTTGTTGTGAAGAAGAAAGGAATTTATACATGTACAGGGATTAAACCAGGCCCTGGTAAATAAAGAGGGTTGGCTATTTTTATTACTATTTCTCAGAGGATCCTTAAGAATCTAAGAAGAAAGCTAAAATGGACTCATGTTACACAATGAGAAGTAAAATCTCTGACAATCTTGGGCAGGTTGGCTGGAGGAGGTGGGACATATAAAAGAGGTATAAGATCAAGAACATGCCTTCTGGTGAGAAAGTTGACAATATACCAACCTCCTCACAAGATGCTGTAAAATTCTCAATTCACCATGGATCTCTACATTTCAAAGTTTGTCTGATATGGTTATACGTTTCCGTGGGGAATAAACTCCCCATAAGACCTGGAGAGGTATTGTTGTGAAGGAGGTAATACAAATAGCAGCTGAGAAAAAAGAAGAACAAGGGGAGGAGTTCGAGGGGAAGAAGGAATAATCGCCTCAGCAGTGGCAAAGCCATGAAAAAAAACTTTAAATCCCAAATCCTTCAGGGAAGGGGCAGAATTGAGGTGTCATGGGAATCCAGAAGTTACAGCAACAACCCATGCTATTTCTTCCCTTACTTTATTGGGGTAAACAAACTGGAGATATATTTTTGGGGGGACCAACATGTATGAACATTATTATACCCATGGCCATTAGTCAGAGAGTTGTGCATTCATGATGGGTCTATGATATTACCCCCTATTGGCATGGCAGATATAATTATAAGAAAGGGGAACATTTAACATCCATTTTGAAATAAATGCTGGACTGCCTTATAATAATTACATAGATTTATTTAACACATATTTCCTCAAGATGGTAACCTTAGGTCTACAAAATAGACATGTTCTTATTGTGCTCTCACTTATTAATTTTTATATAAGGAAGCAAAGCACTTTAAGGTATTTTCTATTAACCACTTTGACAGCATTTATCTGAGTGATCCTGGTTCCGGGAAGTCAAATGAAATTTTTATATTTCTCATTTTCATTTGACTGAAATCTTTCTAAGTATTTCTAAGGAATATCCTCCTGGCTTTTTAGATCTTGCTATGACAAGTTTTCCTCGTAAGAACTGGGAACTCTTGCAATCCATGTTAGAGAAGAATCAGAAGAACAGGAGGTAAATGGGGAGTGGGGAGAAGCACTGGGCTTGAAGAGAGTCACCTAGGATTCGGTGTTTGCCTCTGGCACCAACACAAGTGGTTAAGGTTATTGCCCCACATGTTGGCTTTGAAGTTCTTATTTTCAAAGCCGGTGGGGGAGGCTAGGTATGTTACTTTTTACCCAACAGTATTCAATGTCCGTCTGAAGTACTGCTCCTCTTTCATCTGATGGGGATCTCAATTACATGAAGTGAACATGTGACCTGAATGGAACAAATCAGAATCAGCCCTGGGATTCTGCTTAAACCATCAGAAAGGAGGTCCTCCTTCTCTGAGACGTAGTTGCTCTGGCAATTACATAAGCTAAGAGATGCTTCTGGTGATATTCGCCCAAAAATGAGTTCACCACAGATGAAAGCAGAGCCAAAGATGAGTAAAGTGAAATTATGTCTTCATGAAACACTTGACCTCCTGGAGCCAGCTGTCCTTGTGTCTAACTCATCGACAGACGATTTGGTTACGTCAGTGCGGTCCCCAGAGCAGTAGCTGCAGCAGCACCTGGGAACTTGTTAGAGATGCAAACTCTCAGGCCCTAACCAAAAACCTAGTGACTCAGACTCTTTGGGACTGGGGCCCAATAATTGGTGATGCAACAAGCCTTCTGGGGGATTCAATGCCTGCTACAGTTTGAGCACCCAGGGTTATGTGAATTGTTGTACTTCATTTGCTTTTTAAATCTCATATATACCCAATATCTATATCTAATCCATCTATCTATCTAAACAGAGAGTCTATTCCTGAGTTAGCCTGCCATTCATACATTCACTGGTTCATTTGACAAAACTGACTGAGCTCTTGGCACCTACGGTATGTCTCCAGAGGATGAGAATGAGAAATGAGAAGTTTTCTCATTTCAAAGAACTTGCAGAATATAAGATAACTAAGACTAATAAATACTTGAGCTGCCACTCTTCTACACCCATGACAGTCACTCTTAAATAAATGATTCTCATAGTTCTTCCCAATAAAGTACTTCGGTCAGGCAATACCAATCTGACAGAATTGGCTCAAGATGATACACGAGCCATCTCTGGGAATGAGAGGAAAACAAACAATTTTATTATTAATTTTTAATATAACATATAAATTGTATTTTGATATAAAGTGATTTGGGTCACAGATGTATATAAGGGATCTTTTCAGTGTGAGTCAATAAATTGTTGGTTAATCTTCTTGGAACAAAATGCTTTATATTATATTACCATTATACATATATATATCTTCATAGCATTGAGATATTCTTTATTTGGAATTGTATTTCATTTACTCAAGGAACTTTTAGATATGTGTGATGTAGAATAAAATACCAAATTTACAGATGTGGATACTGATGGCAAAGAGAATGCTTCTTGCATCTATATCTTCTGCAACCTCACTGCACTCCAGATTACCAATGGTATGTGATATGATAAGAATTCTAATATAAATGCACTTAGAAGTACCAGAATGAGGGCATAGAATGTCAGGTCTTGTAGATCAGGTTAGGAAGATAGTCATTATCAAAGAAGTGGAAAATGTGGGGAGAAACAATGGATATAACCTGACCCAATTTGTATTTGGATAAGACCATTCTGGCTAAACAGATTGAAATACCCAGAGTCAAGGACAATAGACCAGTTAAGTGCCTCCAACGGCTAACTGAATAAATAGTCAAATATGTAAATGAATGAATAACTGAATGAAAAGAGTGCTCTCTGCTTTTTGTTAGACATTTTTTGGCATTTGGGGAGTGGGCAGTTTGAGCTTTAATTTTTTAAACTTGTAGCATCTACATTCTCTCTCCATTGGACAGGGTCATAGTGGTATCTTGGAAGGTACTTTTGATTCAGTGGTTCTTGAAAGACCAGGATAAAGCTTAGGGATGAAGATGCAAGGAACAACCATCCAAATTGTCAAAGAGGTCTCTTATTTTCCTTCATAATTTTCCAATCCAGCTTCTCAGAACTAGAACATAGTCGAGAAAGAAAAAAGAAAAAAAAAATCCTGTCCTTTCCAGGAAGAAGGCTGTGTTTTGAGTGTTAGGTACCCATGGGAGAATGGAAGGCAATATAACATGATGATAAAAGAGTTAAAGAAGATGGCCACAGGAGTTAAACAGAGACCAATTACAAAGTGAATTTGGTTTGTGTTTCCTCTGGAAATGATATGACATACCACTGATAGAGTAATCTAATCTCAGATTGCCAGCCAGTCTTTAGGCATTCTGTTTGACTCTATGAGCTTTCTGCCCCAGGATCATCTATCTCTTCTTTGGTGTAGGGATTCTGCTTCAGAAAATTGGAGAAAACAGGCAAAGGTGGAGAAAAAACATGAAGATTAAAAAAAACCCACTAAGGGTCATCCAGTTCTGTTTCATACCTTAGATTTACCAACAGTTTGTTAAATATGATGCCAAAAGCACAAACAACAAAAAAAATAGATAAGTTGGATTTCATAAAGATGAAAAAAAGTATTCTTTAAAGGAAAGCAAAAAGATAACCCACAGAATGGGAGAAAGTATATGTAAATCACAAATCTGATAAGGCTCTAGTATTCAGAATACAAAGAACTCTAATAACTCAACAACAAAAGACAAATCAATAGAAAAAACCTCAATAGATATTTCTCCAAAGAATATATAAAAATGACCAACAATCACATGAAAAGATGGTAGCATCATTAGTCGCTAGAGAAATGCAAATCAAATCACAATGTGATGCTGCTTCAAATTCCCTAGGATGCCTATAATAATAATTTTAAAAAATATTTAACAAGTGTTGGATAGCATGTAGAGTAATTGGAAGCCTCATAAATTGCTGGTGGGAACGTAAAACGGTAGATCTACTGTAGAAAAGTTTGGCAGTTCCTCAAAAAGTTAAATACAGAATTACCATATGACACAGCAAGTTCACTCTTGGGTATTTACCCTCAAAAATTGGAAAGAGATGTTCAGACCAAAACTTCATACTAATGTTCACAGCAGGACTATTAACTAAAGGAAGGTAGAAGCAACCCAACTGTCAGTTGATGAGTGTATAATCAAAATGTGGTATATCCTTACACTGAAATTGTGACCATAAAAAGGAATGAAGAACTCATAGATGCCACAATGTGGAAGAATCTTGAAATCATTATGCTAAGCAAAAGAAGCCAGACACAAAAGGCCACATCTTATATGATTATGCTTATATGAATTATCCAGAATAGACGAGTCCATAGAGATAGAAATCAGGTTAGTGGTTGCCAAGGGTTGCAGAGAGTGACTGCTTAATGGGTATGGGGTTTGCTTTGGGGGTGATTAAAATGTTCTGAAACCAGAGAGTTGATGTTTGCATTCACATTGTGAATATACTAAATGTCACTGAAGTATATACTTTAAATGGTAAGTTTTGTCATCTGTATTTTATCTCACACACACACACACAAATTATGAGAAAGAAAGTCATCTTTTTTTTTTTTAAGATCTTATTTATTTATTTGACAGAGAGAGATACAGCGAGAGAGGGAACACAAGCGGGGGAGTGGGAGAGGGAGAAGCAGGCTTCCTGCTGCGCAGGGAGCCCAACGTGCGGCTCGATCCCAGGACCTTGGGACCATGACCTGAGCCAAAGGCAGACACTTAACAACTGAGCCACCCAGGCGCCCTGAAAGTCATCTGGTTTTTAAGACCAAAACTGTGAAGGATTGGAGATGTCATCTCCCACCTCCCTCCCCCCATCCCCCGCATACTAACAAGGTAGACTTCCAGTTCCATTGTTTTATATATATTCATACACACGAAGATCTCGACAGAAGGGAAGAGATCTTTTTATTCACACACAGAGTAAAAATAAAATAATTGCCTGACTCCTCAAATTCCCATGAGATGATGCAATGAGAGCCAAATGTCACCTGAACATGCAGTGGGATTTTCACCACAGGAGAGGGATTCCAAAATTTAAAAAACTCAAGAGTGTATACAGAGCTGCTGGCCTACCTGCCATTCTATTCTTGACTCTGGAGATAAAGACAGAAACCTTATCTTCTACTCTGGAATGTAAACAAGTCCTCTTTGGGAGAGAGAGAAAGTTCTCTACACTAGAATGTAAGCAATTATCTCAGGGGAGATTAAAAAACAAAACAAAAAAATGGCATCTGTAGACTCTATTACCCTTAGAATGGAAGCAAAATAGCTCTAGAGGAAAAAGACAAGTGTCCTGAGTCTATCCCCCTCAGAATGTGAGCAAATGACATTCTTTGTCTTTCTATCCTGTCAATTTCTGTAATTCAGAGGGCCTGGACCATTTTGGAACACAGGGAAAATCCAGTTAGGACTGTCTTTCAACTCTGGTCGAAAAAAATAAAAGCTCTCTAATCTAAAGTTCCATTTTGATTTCTTTCTCACTATGCATCCCTCATTTCTGTTTGAATACTTCCAAGGACCTCATTACCTTCTGGAGCCGCTTACTGTATCTTTGAAACAAATTCATCTTTTAGACAGGTTATATGCTGGGTTTTGAATATACTTAGGTCATTGAGAGAAAAGGGTTTGTTATGTATAGAATATAGATATATAATACTATTTAATAACTTCTAATAGTTACTATATAGACAAGTAGTATTTAGCAGCTTAGGGAAACCACTACTGTAATATGACATTAAATTAATTCCTAATAGTATACAAATTTTTACACTACCTCCCAGTTTCATTTTACAAGCAGTCAATTATTTGATGAACTGTAATGGTTATTTTTCTTCAAATTTTTGTTTCCATGCTCAAATGGTAACAGAGAGTCTTATACAAGTTTGCTTTGAAATCTGGCCAAATACAATTGGCTCTGAAAAGCCTGGCCCAAAATCTACATTTCAGCAAATTTCTATATTAATCAGCCTATTTTTAATTGTAAAGAGTGAAGAGCGGTACTGTACCAGAAAACAACACAAAACAACTCCGTGGAAGGCCTGCTTCTCCCTCTCCCACTCCCCCTGCTTGTGTTCCCTCTCTCGCTGTGTCTCTGTCAAATAAATAAATAAAATCTTAAAAAAAAGAAACAAAAAAACAAGACAAAACAAAACCATTTAGTAAACAGACCACTTGGGTCATAAGAACTTTTAATAATTCAGGCATTTCTCTTTAATGCTCCATTAAAATGGAGGTAGTGTCTGCCCCCATAAATTGAGATTAGAATTGCATGACAAATGTTTAGAATTCAGAATTAAGATTTTAGATTGAAGAGTATTTACAGAGCCGTTTCTTGCCTCTATGATATTTCCCTTACCCTAAAGAGAAAACAGAACGTATTAGGAGCTCTGTGTGCCATAGTGAGGACACCGTTAAATGATGATGCATCACATAGCTGAACTCCATTTGTTCTATTCCAATCTTAAACTTCTTTAACGTGAGAAGGAGAGAGAGATCTCTTTCCAGGATGCAGAACAACAAAGTACCATTAAGGTAGGCCCAATTCGTGACCCAGACGCTCCTCTTCTTTAAGTCAGTAACCTTATTAAGGTGATGGAAAGGGGACAGAGATTGTCAGGGATGAGGGGAAGCTTGCACAAGACAAGAGAGCAAACCAATTAGAATGACTTAGTCTGGATTAAAAGAGGTGAGAAGGACCTTGATTGAAGTGTGCAGAATCATGATGTGTATAATAAGAATTGCTCACACTCTTCGCTCTCTGGTCTGTAATCATAGAGTAATATAGTCTTAGTGATCTGTGATCACAAAGTGCTTATAGTTCATTTACCAGCTCTTCTCATAACATTAACCTTTTCCCTACCTTATTGGCATGAGACATGATAGTAAATGTTCCAGTTATCTTCAAAACAAGAATAGACAGGTTTAGTGTGAGTTGGACTGTTGGGCTGTTTTTAGAGGGAGGAGGTAACTTTGTCTGTTGGGAGTTGGACCTGTTTTTAGAGGGAGAAGATAACTTTTATAATACGAATACATATTTTATGCCCAGTTTCCCAGGTCAGAGACTACACAGTCATTTGAAGATGGAACTATGTTCCTTCAGTAAGTAAGGTACAACCATTCTTGAGAGATTGGGGAGTGAACTTGTTTATGATTTCAGCTAAGTGGGGCAAAAGCTATACACATAAATCCCACCTCGTTCATATGCAGTCATGTGCCAAAATTCCTGAGGAAGGTATGCAAAGTAGGACTTGCAACCTTGAACAGCTAACCAATTGACATTGACCAATCATTTATACTCTGATTATTCACCTTGAAATTAGGATAATTAAACCTGACTTGCAGAGGCAGTATGCAAATGAAATAAGAAAAGTGCCTAAGATAATAAATCAGTATTTTTCCCACTGTCTTCAAATGGATTGCTTTTCTTATGGCACCCTTTTTCATCCTATGTATCTTGGCTTTAAAGAAACCCCTTGAAGGAAATTTTCCTGACCCCTCACTCAGAGTTCTCCACCATATTAGGCTCTAATATTACACCATATGTTTTCCTAATGGACCAGATCAAAATGCATGACTATATAATTTTGTGATTACTTATGTTTTGATCTCCCTCTACTAGGCTATAAGGTCTATGAGGGGCTAATACTACATCTACTGGCCTAACTACTGCATTTCTAACATCTATCACATTTCTGAGGAAGAAGAAATTTAAATTTATAATCTATTTACTCCCTTTACCAGGGGAAACTCCTAGGAGAAGGAAAAGAAAGACAGGTGACACAGTCTAATATCTACAACAGCCCAATAACTGGACCATGAGCAAATAGACTAATAATATTTGTTAGGAAAGAAGGTCTTATGGTCTCTTTTTAACAACTGCTTGTAATAGAAGAACAGGAAGAGGAGGAGGAGAAAAGAAGGAGGAAGAAGAAGAAGCCAGGGTATAAAATGAGGATGATTCATAGACTAAGTGCTTTCTACTTCTGTAACTAATTTAGAGACCTTATGTATTCTGGACAAGTGTGTGTTTGTCTAGTGAAGAAATTTAAAAGAAAGAGAAAGAGAATAACTGAGAAATTGCCTTGATTTCCTATACTTTTGTATGCTTCTTTTTTTTTATTATGTTATGTTAATCACCATACATTATATCATTAGTTTTCGATGTAGTGTTCCATGATTCATTGTTTGCGTATAACACCCAGTGCTCCATTTAGTATGTGCCCTCTTTAATACCCATCACCAGGCTAACCCATCCCCCCACACCCATCCCCTCTAGAACCCTCAGTTTGTTCCTCAGAGTCCATAGTCTTTCATGGTTCGTCTCCCCCTTTGTATGCTTCTTATGAGCTTCTTGATTGTATTGTTGAGATTACTAATAAGGTTACGTATGGGGTAAGATTCCTCATTCATACAAGTCTTATTTGACTTCGATGCTTTATGTTACCTCACTATCTATGACCCACTTCTACCAAAGCACATTCCAACCAGAGATGTCCATGTGCAATATTGACTCTGGCCCAGTAGGCATTAAAAAAAAAAAAAAACCTCTCTGGGCAAGAATTCCAGAAACATTTTGCTTTCTTGACAAAATGAAACATAGTACTTGGAAAGTGTATTTGACTCTTGCATTTCCCTCTTGCTGGAATGTAGATATGATTCCTATAGAAGGGGATGCTGTTTTGTGATCACAAGGACAAAAAATTTAATAAAATCCAAGAGTTTAAAATAAGTACTAATCTTGATATATAGAAGATGCTAGAATAATGTCATCAGCCACAAAACTGTAGAATTATTACTTAAGATAAGCAAATCTCTATTTAAGCTACTATAACCATTTTTGGTTACTTGCAACGAACAGAAAAGTATTTCTAAATTATAGCATACCTATTAAAATGACAGAATCATCCCAGTTAATGTTTTGGAAGATCAAATAAATTTTAAAGTGTTATAGAGACAAAATCTCAATAAATCCATGTGATTATTCAGAAACCCTTAAAATAGTCCAGAAGTCTGTAATAAAAGACATAGCCACAAAGGAAACAGTGGTTTTCTTAACTATTTTTTCAAATATTTTTATCCACTGAATAAGCTACTTGATCTATGCAATACATCTACATAGAACCTATACTATATATCCCCTATTGTATATATATATATAAAGAGAGAGAGGGAGAGAGAGTTTCTGTGAGCTTTCTCAACAAGCTCAAGAAATGAAAAGTTCTCAGAGGGAACTTTTATTAAATCTTGATTTTCACATTAATCGCACTTCACAGAATGAGGCCATGTTTTTCATTTAAAATTTACTTTTTGTTCCACAACTACTTGAAAATTCCAGATTGCATCAGATAACTATTTCTTTTTTTCCGCCTCTCTTATCACCCCACTTCATTTCATTATGTGGGTTTGGAATCAGGAAAATTAAAACTGATTCAATGGTGATTTAACACATATTCTTTTAACCCTTGTTCCATAGTTTGCTTATGTTTAAATTGGTGGGAAAGATTCCTACCTCACTGCTATTTTAAAGATTAAAAGAGAACATCCATTTACAGAGTATCTTTTTCCCTTTTGTACTGGTAGCAGTAAATGCAAAGTTGGTAGCCGAACTCATGAATTTTGAACTGTGATTAGTACTTAAGTTTTCCATTGTTCACACAAATGGGAAAAGGGGAAAGGTCAAAGAATTAGAGAAGCATCGGCTGAACTCCATTAATTTGTAAGTAACTGAATCAAAAGAGAAACATAAATGACATCCCCAAATGACTTCATCATTATCTTCTTAGAGGTATAAAAGTCACATTGTCTTTTGTAGTAGGCAGCATTTATATGGAAATGAGGGTGGCTCAAGAAGCAAGTACAATATGGCTTTCTGCCTGGAAGTATTGACCCTGAGATCTCTGTGTAAGGAGCTCTGTGCCCATGGTCATTGAAACTTCAGATGAGACCACAGTTATGTAATCACAGAAGAAGCAGCCTCTGGGGCTCTTACCTGGAGATCATGATCAGACATAGGATTTATTCATACATGCTCAGAAATGCACTCTTCCCACATAAGGGAGTAGAATATAAAGAGCACAGTGTAAAGGGATCTCATTTTTTTTTTAAAAAAAGAACTGAAAATAAATTTTCTGGGTTTTGGAATACCTAGATTTATGGAAGTTTCAAAAGAGAAGAGATATTAGAAGTCATAAATTCAAAAGTTTTCATTTTACAAATGAAAAGTAAAGAGTCCAATGAGAAGAAGTAGTAACATAAATCACATAGAAAGTAGTTAATGGTTAGCAGGAGAACCTAGGTATCCTAACATCTGGCTCTGTACTGGTTTTACTTTCTTTCTTCCATTATGTTAGAATAGTTTCCCTTTCTAGGTGAATGTTAAGCCATGGATAAATGCTGTAGGCAAGAAAACACCATATATGCTTCTGGAGCAGATAAATAATATTGTAAATAATATTGCCTCTATGAGGTGGCTTTGCAAGAAGGATAGAGAATAGAGGACTTGAATTTTCTTAGTATTATAAATGGAATATGTGGGGGTCTTTGAGTGGCAAGCCACTAGAAATGTTTAATATCACTGAGCTGATGCCCTACTGCCACTCTCATTTTGTGTGTTCCCCTGGCTTAGATTTAGCTTTGATTTTCTGAGCCTAGTCCAACTTATTTGCAGGGACATCAGTCTGCCTGATTGATTAGGATGCTAACCCTAGTTCAATCTTTGTCAATCTTCACTCAACATTTCTGAACCTCTGGGTGATTTCAATGATAAATCTTCAGAACCACCTAGAAATCGGTAGCCCCACTTGAATTAGTATGAGGCTACTCTGAGTGAAACATATTCACAAAAATACATGAAGATCACAACTCACCTGGATTAACCTCAAATTTATCAACATACACTAGACATTATGATTTGATCCATGTTGGTCCCACAACTTGGATTTCCACGTGAACATTTGTTACCAATCCCTAACCTTATTCTCTTCTTTTCCTTAAGAATGTCACAGAAGTCTTACCATGGTCCACACACACTAGTGTGACGAGTAGGGATCATATTGTCTGGTATTTTGCACTATCATAATAGCTTTATAATTCTTCCAAATAAAGCCAATTTGTTCTGGGGTGGGGAATAATTCCAACTATACTGATTGTCTTAATCAACTTCCTGTTGTAGGCACAACATTCTATCACTTTCCATTTATACTTATCAAGGACTTCTGATGATATCATGAGCTGTAGGGCAATGATTATTTCATAATATCTAGTCTTTTCTTAATAAGATTTTTCTTTATAATAGGGTTTTGATTTAAAGGCAGTGATATGCCTAACTAAAAGTTTACATTTCCTAGCCCCCATTGCAGGCAGGCATATCCATGTGCCTAAATTCTGGCCACTGAGAGATAAGAAGATATGAGATGGTTCTGACTTGAAAGAGGCTTCTTAAGTGGGAAGAGAAACTGGGATGGAGAGTTATTATTCTTGGAGGATAATGGACAGGCATGATACATAAATGCATGCCTACAACTAGAGATAAACTTCCAGAAAGCAAACACAGAGGAATCAAGGAATGATCAACAAGAGAGTATCTCAAGAGACTAGAGCATGAGGTCACACTTTGGGCCAGCCCAGGCAGTGTCTACATGGTCTCCCAGCTGGCTATGATTAGTGGATGACTAGTGACTAGGAATGTTTTCCAATTTCTCTTTTCCTGAGGGCATTTTTTAATATAATAATTCTAGGCTCCAACCCCTATCATTGTATATTGAGTGTGTTGACAGCAATAATTTATATCTTAGTTATAGGTCACTGGGTCACTGGAACTAATGAAGACATCACAGATATTGAGAAGATAAAATTTTGAGGCTGCTATGTCTGAAGAAAAAATTTCCCCAAGGGCACTGATTATGGCAGACTTTGCTTTAGTTTACAATACACATTATTGCCTATTACCTCATTATCAAAACTCTGACCCCCATCTTGCCATCACTGGGGCTACCCAACATCAGACAATTTTTCATATATAGAAAAAAAGAAGCCACTTTTAACTTTCTTTTCTGTTACTAACAATTGTAATTATTTTCTTACTGATACTAATTCTGCATCCCAGTGTTCTTTTAATCTAGAGCAAGTTCTCATATTCAAACATCTTTATAAGTATATGAAATTAACTACTTAATGATCGTAATTCCTTGTGCAGTTTTTTTTTTTTAAGTTTTAACATCCAGATACACACCTGTCCCTACTTTGATAAGCATTGCCACAAATATACTAATTAACCTATTAAGTTATTACTCTATTAGTAAAAATATGGATCAGTATGTTCCTGAAATAGAGGATGAAACAAAATAAGTCAGAGAAAGACAAATACCATATGATTTCACTCATACGTGGAATTTAAGAAACAAAACAAACAAGCAAAGGAAAAAGAGAGAGAGAGACAAACCAAGGAACAATAGGTAAATTTGGGTAAAATGTTTTGCGTATAGCATTAGGAAATCAGATTTTCATTTCATGTTGTAAAGAGCAAAGAACATATTTTCAAGTCACTGGTATAAAACAACCCTAAGTGTTCAGGTGATTTTTTTTTTCTAGTTTTGCTTTAGACCCAGGTAAGACCTTCTTCATATACAGAAGATGGGAAATTAGTAAAAGGGCATATCGTCATTTGTGGTTGACTGCATGCCATGTGCTAAATGCTCTTATTGCATTAACACATCCTTATGAGTTAAGTGTTATTTTCCTCTCTATATAGATTATTATACAAAGATCAAGAGATCAAATCACTTCTAAATTTTTACACATCCCATAGGGTTGAAACCTGAATGAGAAAGCTATTTTTTCTACTTTAAAATTAGAATTAGTTCTTTTCACTACTTCAGATTAATTATATAGGAGAGAGATTGTGACGTTTTGCTAGGAATAAGAGCAGACTGGCACTTTTTGGAGGGACTGAGACCAAGAACTAGATTTGCACCCTGAGGGGGGGCAGGAAGCAAGAGAGGAGCCACAGCTGCTGTGAGGAAGGTGATTTGATCAGATGAGTCAAATATGTGGAAGATGCTATTGGAGGAGATCTAGTGTGGCAGGAAAAGCTCTCAGATGGCCACCATGATATCCACCCTCTGGTGTTACAGCCTGTCCTTGAGGTTCTGGGAAGAACCTGTTATTTTCTTCTAACCATAGACAATGGTAAAGATGGCGGGATGCTGCTGCCTTGGCTAAGTTACATTCTGTAACTAAGGTGAGGGGATTTCATTTCCATGGATTGTGCTGAGTTATATAAGACTCTGTCTTGAGAGACTAGAGCAAGAGATGCTCCTTCTTTCCTTGAAGAAGCCAGCTACTGTGCTCTGAAACGCCTATAGAGAGGGCCATGTAGCAGGGAACTGTTGGTGGCTTCTAAGATCTGAGGGCCTTAGTACTATGGGCACAAAAAATGAATTCTGCCTACAACCTCTATGAGCTTGGAAGCAGATATTTTATGCAGTCAGCCCTCTAGCTGAGAACACAGCCCAACCTACATCTTGATTGCAGCCTTGTGAAATCTTGAACAGAGCATCTAACTAAGGCATGCCCAGACTCCAGCCCCAAAGAAACAGTGAGATAATAAATATGGGTTGTTTGAGGCCACTGAGTTTGTGGTGACTTATTACAAGGCAATAGAAAGCTAATACAACTAGTGAAGCAGGTGGCGCCGAGAGGCCCATGAACTAGAAGAGAGATCTGAAGAAATTACCCAGAATGAGGCAGGCAAAGGAAAGAAGATGGAAAATATTGAAGATAGGTGAAAACGTACTTCTCACTCTAGACCTACGAATCAGTAACTCCGGGGTAGGGGTGTGGCAATCTGCTTTCCCTGCAACTGATTCTGATGTACACTACAGTTTGCAAAACACCCATAAAGATGAAGAGAGGTAAAAGGAACACATTTTGACTTTAAAAAGTGATAGGTTATGAAAACAATGGCCTTAATTTTATTATTCTCTTCTCTTTTGGCAACAATATAAAAAAGAAAAAAGTAAAGAATGTATGCTCAATAAGTATAACATAGAAAATATGAGCACACTTTAAACTTTGTTAGAAGTTATGGACTAGGGCACCTAGGTGGCTCAGTCGGTTAAGCATCTGCCTTTGGCTCAGGTCAAGATCTCAGGGTCCTGGGATGGAGCTCCGCATCAGGCTCCCCCCTCAGCAGGGAGTCTGCTTTTCCCTTTCTCTCTGTCCCCCCCCCCCCCCGCCCCCAGCTCATTCTCTCTCTCTCTCTCTCTAATAAATAAATAAAATCTTTAAAAAAAGGTTATGGACTAAATGTTCATGTCCCTCCAAAATTCACATATTGAAACCCTAATGTGATGTTATTTGGAGATGAGCCATTGGGAGGTAAGTAGGTCATGGGGAATAGAGCCCCTATGATGGGATTATGTCCTTATCAGAAGTGAAAGAGAACTAGCCCTTTCCCCAGTATATGAGCATACAACAAAAAGATGGCATACAGGACAAAGCTGTAAACCCTCACCAAGAACCTGATTGAGCTGGTGCCCTGATCTTAGACTTCCAGCCTCTAGAACTGGGAGAAATAAAGATTTGTTGTTTAAGTCAAGCAGGCTATGGTGGTCTATTGTAGTGGTCCAAATTGACTAAGACAGAAGTAAAGAGAACTGATTTGTAAGTGAATCTGAAGAAAAAAAATAAAAGATATTGGGAAGTATTGAATTTTTACTTTGTTTTAATGTCACATGGCCATAAAGTCATTAGATAATAGATATAAAGCAACCATTTTTATTTTTATCTGTGTAGCGTAAGGGGCATTTCATTTTATAACAAATCTTTCTGCTTTAAAATATCACCGTTCTCTTGGGACCTGAAATTTTTATCCTGCAGATTTTTATTTGACACTGTAGTTATTTTTTTTTTTTTTTAAAGATTTTTATTTATTCATTTGCGAGAGAGACGGAGAGAGAACAAGCAGAGGGAGAGGGAGAAGCAGGCTCCCTGCTGAGCAAGGAGCCCGATGCGGGACTCGATCCCAGGACCCTGGGATCATGACCTGAGCCGAAGGCAGACGCTTAACCATCTGAGCCACCCAGGCGCCCTTGACACTGTAGTTAAATAGCTGTATATTCTTTGATGTGTGCCAGAGTAACAATGGATTGGAAACTTCCCAAACTGCAGGCATAATTAATTAGTCCAACTGATACAATATGTAAAGTCGAAAGAGTGGATACTTCCTCCACACATGTCTGTCCAACAAAATGTCAGACTCACTTGTTTCAGTGCTTGCTTAATATCGAAGATTACAAGTACATGACCTCTCAAGTAACTTTTAAGTGCTGATTTTTGCTTTTTAATATGTTGAATAGTTCTCACATTTTAAAGACAGTTTTGAAGATACATTCTAAAATCTTGAAATTAGGAATCAAATCCTGGCAATAAGGTTAATCAGGTGTTGGAAACTAAAAGCTGGAAAAACTTTGCATCATTAAATTCATAAAACTACTTTCATAGAATTTATAGAAATACTATTTTTTTAAGATTTTATTTATTTATTTGACACAGAGAGAGAGAGAGATCACAAGTAGGCAGACAGGCAGGCAGAGGGAGAAGTAGACTCCATGCTGAGCAGGACTCCATCCCAGGACGCTGGGATCATGACCTGAGCCGAAGGCATACGCTCAACTGACTGAGCCACCCAGGCGCTCCTATACAAATACTTTTTGAGCGCCTGGATGGCTCAGTTTGTTCAGCGTCTGACTTCAGCTCATATCATGATTTTGGGGTCCTGGGATCAAAGCCCGGTTGCAGGCTCCCCACTCAGCGGGGAGTCTGCTCGTCCTTCTGTCCCTCCCCCTACTTGTACTCTCTCTTTCTCTCTCTCAAATAAATAAATAAAACCTTAAAAAAAAAGAATTTATATAAATACTTTTTTAATATTAAAAATCAGAAGACCTGCATTTGAAATTCTTTCTATAACATTGAGTATTTTAAATATTAGAAACTGGTGCTCTTCCTAAATCTTGCTTCATTTGGAAAACAAATATTTTACAATTCCCTTAATATAGACCCCTTTTGAGGAAATATAACTCTCTGTGATAACTTTGCTTGTGTTGTGTTATGGACTGAACTGGATTCCTCTCCCAAATTCGTATGGTTGGAGATTTAACCCCCAATGTGACTCTATTTGGAGATAGGGCCTGGAAGGAGGTGATAAAAATTAAGTGAGGTCATAAGGGTGGGGCCCTAATCTGATAGGATTTGTGTCCTCATAAAAAGAGGAAGAAACACCAGAGTTCCCTCTTTCTGAAAGCACCAAGAGAAGATCATGGAAGGACACAGCAAGAAGGCCCTATCTGTAAGCTAAGGAGAAAGGTCTCACCAGAAACAAACCTTGCTTATACCTAGATCTTGAACTTGCAACCCCAGAACTGTGAGAGAAAAAAAAAAAATCTGTTTTTCAAGTCACTCAGTCTGGGTCATGGCAACCCAAGCCAACTAATACATGTGGGCATACATTAATGTATCCAGAACAATGCCTGGTACAAAGAAGGTGCTAAAAAGATCCTTCTTGAATAAAGTAATAAAAGCAGAGAGTTTTCAATAATCAATACAGCCACAGATGTCTTGACTTCACATCTCAAGGATATATTTATTTTCTATAGTAGCCAATCCATAAACTTCTAAGGAATACCACTTTAGGCTGTTTTGTAAACTGTGCACATGTGTTTTTTTTTTTTAAGTATATAACTGTGCTTATGTAATTATGAAGAGTAAATTCTTACCGTGTGAAATATATTTGTATTACATTCAAAATATAATTAAGATAAAATAAGAGTAAAAGAATCACCCTTGACCCACACTGGGTTCTAACATCAGGGCCTCACTGCAATATTGTTTCAAGTACTAGAGTAGGTAGAGGACAGACCCCTGAGGCCAAAGCCATGTTTTGCCTGTAGGAACACAGGAACTGGACAACAAAATGATTTAAATGTATCTGCCGCATAATCAATCTTAGGTTCCAAGTTTTTGGTGACTGTTTATTGAACCTCTTTTGGGACCAAATACTCATGAATCATGATTTGCTCAAGAGAATCTTTCAAGGATTTAATACAAGAAATTAGGTACTTAAAATATATTTGTATGGGATGATATAAAGGTCAATAAGAAAACAACAACAATCTCAGGGAAGCAAGAAGTTTACAGATTTTTCTTTGTGAGCTCATGTTTTGATTTAATATCTCTTTTAAAAACTCCAACCAGCTTTATGAATTTACCTGGATACATTAATTTTCTCTTTCACCGCCTTGCAGTCTGATCCCTATGATGTCGCTTCCACCTTCCCTGGTAGTGCTACCTGGCAGTTTTCTGCAAAATCATTGGCATGTCATTTTCCTCTTCAGTAAATTCCAAATTGTCCTCAGTCTCTCATGGCTATTTCATTGCCTCTTTCCTCCAAAATTTCTCCTTCTCACATTTAAACAGAACTATTCTTTTACTTATCTCCTCTTAATATGGCCAGATGTTGATACGGTATATATCATTCTCACATTTTAATCTCTTAAAGTGCTTGTATCATGGTACTGTCTGAATAAATTCACAATTAGAAAAATATATGATGAGAAAAGAATCAGGTTACCGTCAATGGACATTTGGTGCAGAGCTATTTTGATGCGATGTATGTACTGAGGAGCGCATGGTCACAGCAGCTGTGATGGGATTCCTGTAGCAGGCTGTGCATGTTTCTCAGTCCTCTACCACACTGACTGCATTTTCCTCTCCATTTGATAGATCTTCCTGCGCAGTGGGCAGCACAACTATTACTTAGGTCAATTTACAAGTGAGAAAACAATACTTCATTATGATGGAAAAATTGTGAATCATTCTCAGACATATTTACTCCAAATTTAGTAAATTTCATTTAGACATATTTTTGTTAGCTATAACTCCACATATTAAATATATATGTACATACCATATGTGTAAACATATATGTATATGTACAAATTCTAACTTGAAGAAATGTACAGTGCAAGAGACACTGAAGATGTGATACAAAGAGTACCATTTACAATGACACAAAAACTCACTAATGCTCTCCTAGTAAGTTAGAACTTAAAATTTTTTTGATTTAGCTTTACAACTCAAGAAGTATCCGAACAGAATATTAGTTTCCTTTGTTATAGCAGCTCTCAGAGAAGTCAAATCATTAAATCCATTATCAATAATCCACCATAGACAAGATTCTAAAATCAAGAGATTAAATGATTGTTAAGATCATAAAAAATTTGGGGCAACTGGGTTGCTCAGTTGGTTAAGCACCTGCCTTGGGCTTGGGTCATGGTGGTCCTGGGATTGAGCCCTCCATTGGCTCCCTGCTTCTCCCTCTGCCTCTCCCCCTGCTTGTACTTTCTCTCTCTCTCTCTTTCTGTCAAATAAATAAATAAAATCTCAAAAAAAAATTTGATGGTGAAAGCTAGACTAGAACCTGCCTTTAAATTACAAATCTTTGACAATTTCACTACAATGTATTTCTTTGACCAGGGGAAAAGCTAGTCTTTTTCAACGATCAGTAAACTCTTATGATGTGCAAAACAAACTCAATGAGCCATTGGCACGAAGTGGTACCATTAACTGAAATGGAAATATCTGGAAGAGAAACAGGTATTCGGGTAAAAATATAAGTTTTTTTTATGGACATATGGGAATGCATAAGAAAATCTAGGTACTTGTGTGTTCCTATTAATACATTCCTCTATGCAATTGTTTTCTTTTAATATATTGAAGAGCTATCTGAATGAAGACATACAAACCTACCTTCTTTATAATATTTGCATGGTATTCCATTATAAGAATGTGCCATACTAAATTTAAATAGTTTCCTACTTATGGAAAGTTAGGTTTTATTCAGATTTTTGTTACTATAAATAATACTGCAGTGAAAATCCATGTTCTAATAACCCGGCATACTTTTGTAAATATATCTAGCACATTACTAATGGCAGCTTTATTTACATACCATAAAATTCACTGTGTAATCTGTAAAATTGAGTGAGTTTTGACAGAGTACTTTGTCATGTAACCACTGCCACAGTCTTGGTATAGCTCATTTCCATCATCCCAAAAGTTTCCTTGTGGTCCTTTGCAGTCATTCACTTATCATTTCCTCTGGTATCTGGCAACCACAGATTTGATTCCTGTCACTACAATTTTACTGTTTCTATAATTTCATATGAATGGGATCATAGAGTATATATTCTTTGATGTCCTTTACTTAGAATTCTGCTTCTGAGATTCAACTGCTTTTTCTGTATTACAGTAGCTTCTGTGTATGTATGTATCTATTCTATTTTACATATAATATATAGTAACATAGTCTATTTTTCTATGGGTCATCATAACCTTTAGTGGATCAAAAACTGAGCAGAGGTTGTGCTCAAACATCTTGAGATTGTAAGGTTTCCAATCTATGCTGATTGATCTGTGGGGTTTGCTGGAAAGCAAATGCAAACATAAAGGTCTGCTCCAGCTTTTACTTTCCACCAGTCTCTCTCACTATTTGTCTACATAGGCATGTAGGTTTTGTCAGCAAGGATGTGTCGGTGCCCTGCGTCCTGTATGATCTCTGTTGCACATGCGTACTGCCCTCAGTCAACCTGGGGTATCTACTGGAGCTTGGCAAGCCCACTATGGCCCATCTCAACTATGGCCCACTCATTATGACCATCTCAACTCCCAGAGCTCCCTGTTAAATCCCCAGCTCCTCCCTTGTTGTGTTGCTTTCCGCCAATTAGGCCTGCAAGCCTTTGGCTCTCCTTGTCCACCTGCCAGTTTGCCACCTGCTTTGTTACATTGTTATTGTTTATTTATTTAGTTGGTTATTGTTTCTTTAAAAAGAGACAGAGAGGGACACAGAACTTTCCAATTAACTTTTTTCTTTCTTTTTTTTTTAAGATTTTATTTACTCATTTGAGTTAGAGAATATGAGAGAGAGAGAGCACATGAGAGAGGAGAGGGTCAGAGGGAGAAGCAGACTCCCTGCTGAGCAGGGACCCCGATGCGGGACTTGATCCTGGGACTCCAGGATCATGACCTGAGCCGAAGGCAGTCGCTTAACCAACTGAGCCACCCAATTAACTTTTCTTTATGACCAGTGGCATGTTAAAATTGCCTTCATATAGGTCTTATGCATTCTTGGTAAGTAAATTCCCAATCATTTTATATTTTTGGTTACCATATAAAGGGAATCATTTTTTTCTCATAAATATCATATTGTATATTAGTTGATCAAGAAAATTCCAGATATAAAAGGGTAACATTTCAACAATGGAAAGATTATTATTTTCACAACCAAATCCTATTACTTCTTGCTCATAAAATACTTTAATTATAAGCCAAAATCAAACACAACTTCAGAATAAGGGTAATATAAATTCTATTCGAATGTCATAAATATTTTATTAGGCATTTAATTTCCTATGTATGTTTTTATATTGTTGACTTCAGAGATATGGGTATCAGGGCTTGCCTCAAAAAGGGAATGATTTTCTTTAGCATGTACTGGAGTTTGTCAATGCAGGTTAACCACAGAACTATACCTGAAATTGAACCTTTGTATTTTACAGATGAGAATTTTAAATATTGACAAACAAGGATATAAGATCACAAAGACAGCCTTTTAGTTACACAATAATTTAAAGACTACAAATTCTTCTGCCCTTCAAAGCACAGTCAGTTTTATTAATAATCATAGAATATAAGAAATAAGAGTAAGAAACAAAAGAGGAAATTTCTGAATGTTCTGGAAACCAAAGCCAAAATGCAAACACAAGCAATTATGTATCAGTCACACATGCATGCATGTCTGCACACATTTATTTTCTATTTCACACCAGGAATGTTCTCCACTTGCTTCTATCCTCGTATGTGTTTCAGGGACTGGTATGAAAGTCTGAGAAGTACATTGCCTGGAATTTATTGCCATTACTTTCTAGTTTGCATTCCATCATTGGGAGTTACTGCCATGAGATTTGGAAGTAGGAAGTGGCAGAATCCGCATACCTGTGACGTCGATGCTGGGCGTGGACTTGGGCAGTGTGCACACGTGAGTCTTTGCAGCAACTTCCCCACATCTTTGAGGCAATCGCTTGCCTCAGGACTGCAGGATCTGGTATCCTTGAAGAATCATACAAGTTCTTGCTGCCCTGAAACTGAGACCTGGGCAGTGAGTGTGCTCATCATGGTTGGGGTACAACTACTCCCAGGCCCACAGCTCAATTTATTTTTATTTCTGTTTAGATTGAAAACTGGGTGCTCACACAGATACTTTGATGTCCTATTCTACATAGTAGAATTGATTCTAGTTTCTCTCTCTTTTTTTTTTTTTAAAGATTTTATTTATTTATTTGAGAGAGAGAATGAGAGAGAGCGAGCACATGAGAGCGGGGAGGGTCAGAGGGAGAAGCAGACTCCCCGCTGAGCAGGGAGCCCGATGTGGGACTCGATCCCGGGACTCCAAGATCATGACCTGAGCCGAAGGCAGTCGCTTAACCAACTGAGCCACCCAGGCGCCCTCTAGTTTCTCTCTTTTCATGTTTGTAACTCCTCTCTCAAACAGTGAGGAACCCGGCTCTCAATATCCTGAAATATTTACTCGTTTAGTCAGTCCCCCTTGTATGGACTGAGTCTGCTGTTGAGCAACCACCTGTCTTCTCTCACATGTCCCTCAGGCTCTGACAGCGTACCCCGGGTTACTCTGACACTGCCTCACCTAGAGTTGCCCTTCTGCCCACTCCTGGGCTCCATCCTCCCACTCTGGGCTCCCTCCTCTGTTCCCTCTATGGAGGGCCCTTAGCACCTCCCTCCGGCTCTATCACTCCTCCTCCCAGAGCCACACCGGAGGAGTCAGTCAAGGGGGAGGACACAGGATTCCCTTAAGAAACGCTCTGGGGATTATCACTCTTTGCTTCCTGGCCCTTTTCTCTCCTCCCCATAAAGAGGACCTTCTCTAACTTCAGTGGAACAAATTCCCCTTTTTCTAAATCTGTATTCTCCCATGGCTGACATCCCCTCCGACGGAAGGCTGTATTTGGGTCTTTATCATGTTCTACTCTGTCATTCTTCTCTGACTCGTTAAAAGTGGAATGTCCTAGTTGTCTGCAATAGAAAGACAATGGATAAAATAAAATACTAGGGGCGGGGGGATAACGGCTGCTAATATTTAAAGATGTAATTTGCCACACATTTTTAAGATCATTTAGTCTTCACACCAACTCTATAATATAGGAATTATAGTATTAATTTGATAAACGAGGAAGCTGCAGCACTCCCAAGGTCTTACGGTGTATCTGTGGTAGAGTTTTGATTGACAGTCAGGTCAGCCTGATAACAAAGGGCTCGCTCCTTGCATTACACTATGCTTCCCAGATCTGGGTTTCTTCAGCCTGCATATTATAGGTTCCAAATTAATTCCTCAGAGTCTACTTCTTAAATGAACTCAATATTGATTTGTTCTCTATCTACATAATGGGGCTAAGGTTATATATAATGTATTCTTGTAAGGCATCTTATGGAAAGATTTCTACAAAAGAGAGTGTTATGTAATTCCTCACTAAGATTACTAATGTCCAGAATTCATACTCTGTGAAGGGTAAAATTATTCATGGAGATGAGTGGCTATCAACCCAGGACCAGAGAAATTTCTGAAACATTTAAGACATACATGCTTTTCCTGGAACATGTCTGTCAGATTGGACATTTAAATTATGGCAATTAATGACACTTGCTCTATTTAAGAATGGAGATATAAAACAACTTTTACTTCTTTCTCCCCCTGTAACATGAGTTCAGGGTCCCTACTGAGCCTCATGAATGCCCTCTAGCAGATATTTTTAAATCTATTTAGATATCCTTTTTTTTTTTTTTAAAGTAATGCACTATCTAAATGTTCTCTCTTCATGCCTTAGCAAAAAATCTTATTTAAGTGTGATCTCAGTTAAATACATCAGACTTTTTATCCATCTCTCCTCCTAGAGTTCAAGTTCCAAAATATAGAGTTTTGCTTTATTTATATACAGTTATGACTATAGATTTATACAATCCTATTTCTGGTAAAAGATAAATGTCACCTGAATTTAAGAGTTGATATTGACAAATAACAGCTACAATTTACTGTTATTACAAACACAAATTATTTTTTATATGTAAAACTAAAGTATCCTTTAAGATTCTGAATGTCCAGAGCTATGTATGAAGATTATAGTTTACACACACAGACATTGTGTTCAAGTAACAGTAGGTTCAAGAGAGTATGCTGAGTCAGCCTGCAAATGATATGTGATTAGCTCACAGCAAACAAGGGCAAAGGCTCAGAGTTTTCTAGAAGTCTTGGTTTATCTTACATCTCTGCACATCTGTGTGTGCTGCTTCCTTAATCTGAAATGTTATCCTTCCCTTTGCACGAAAAGTGAATTCCTAAATGTCCTTCAAACTCAGATGCAAAGTCATAAATTCTTCATTCCTTGCCTGATCTCTGCAGTTAAACCTCACCTTTGACTCTCACCACACGCCTCTCCTAGCACTCAGAATGTTGTACTTAATTATCTGTCACTTGTCTATCTCACTAGATGATGGTAGCAATTTAGGCTGTGCGTTCAAATACGTTCTCTTATGAATTTCTCATTTATTCACTTGTTTAACATGTATCTATTGAGCATGTATATTCTGATGCAAAAACAAGAAAGCAAACCTATCCCATGATGAGGTTTGAGAAACAGACAAAGGGTCTAGTATGAAAAAGTCTTATATGCCCTGTCAAGGATATGGGGTGCTTTTCCTTATCCAAAGTACAATGGAAGCCATTATGTAAGAACAGAGCTATGAAACCATTGTTAGTTTCCTTGAACAAGGTGACTTCACATCTTGAGGGTCAACATGCCTTTTGAGCCTCCTGGATTGGAGGCTACCTATATCCAATGTCATCATCATCATCATCATCATCATCATCATCATCTTGGTAGCAATATAAAAGGGGAAATATTTGTCCAAGAGAAACATTTAGCTACCCAGGTGTTCCAGGACAAAGATTTTTAAAAATGTCTAAGACGAGGGGCCATGGGTGGTTCAGTCGGTTAAGCACCTGCCTTCAGCTCAGGTCATGATCTCAGGGTCCTGGGATGGAGCCCCACATCCATCTGGCTCCCTGCTCAGCAAGGAGTCTGCTTTTCTCTCTCTCTCTCTCTCTTTTGTGCACGGTGCACGTGTGTTTGTACACTCTCTCAAATAAATAAAATCTTTAAAAAAATGAAAAAAATAAAAATCTCTGTCCTTAGATTTTTAAAAATTCTTATTTTGAAATAATTATATCTTTGCAAAATAATTGAAGATGCTGGAAAGATCTCTCATATACTCTTCACTTAGTTTCTTCTAATGTTAGCATCTTCCATCTTAATATCTGCTACATTTATCAAAACTAAGAAATTAACATGTGCAGAGTACTATTAGCTAAGTTTTTCTTCTAATGGCCTTTTTGGTTCCAAAATACAATCCAAGACACTTTGTGTATTAATTTTCTAGGGCTGCCATAACAAAGTACCATAGACTGAGTGGCTTAAACAGCAGGTATTTTATTTTCTTACAGTTGTGAAGGCAAGAAGTCCAAGATCAAGGTGTAGACAGGGTTGATTTCTTCTGAGGCCTCTCTCCTTGACTTGTAGATGGTCATCTTCTCCCTGTGTCCTCACCTGGTCCTCCCTCTCTGTGTGTCTGTGTCCTAATTTCCTCATTTCATAAGGACACCAGTCATATTGGATTAAGACCCACCCCAACGACCTCATTTTATCTTTTTAAGAAGTTTTTATTTAAATTCCAGTTAGTTAACATACAGTGTAATATTAATTTCAGGTGAACAATATAGTGATTCAACACTTCCATACAATACCCTGTGCTCACTAGGACAAGTGTGCTCCTTAATCCCCATCACTTATTTCACCCATACCCCCACCCAGCATCCCTCTGAAAACCATTGGTTTGTTCTGTATAGTTAAGAGTCTGTTTCTTGGTTTGTCTCTCTTTCTCTCTCTTTTTTTCCCTTTGGCTCATTTGTTTTGTTTCTTACATTCCACATATGAGTAAAACAATATGGTATTTTTCTTTCTTCGACTGGCTTATTTTAGCATGATACTCTCTAGCTCCATCTGTGTTGTTGAAAATGGCAAGATTTCATTCTTTTTTATTGCTGAGTAATAGTCCATTGTGTGTGTGTGTGTGTGTGTGTGTGTGTGTGTGTGTGTATACCACCTCTTTATCCATTCATCAATCGATGGACACTTGGGCTATTTCTATAATTTGGCTACTATAGATAATAACGCTATAAACATCAGGGTGAATGTATCCCTTTGACTTAGTATTTTTGTATTCTTTGGGTAAATTGCTGGATTGTAGGGTAGTTCTATTTTTACCTTTTTGAGGAAACTTTATACTATTTTCCAGAGTGGCTGCACCAGCTTGCATTCCCACCAACAGTGCAAGAGGGTTCCCCTTTCTCCACATCCTTGCCAATACCTGTCATTTCTTGTGTTGTTGATATTAGCCGTTCTGACAGCTGTGAGGTGATATCTCTCATTGTAGCTTTGATTTGCATTTCCCTGATGAAGAGTGATGTTGAGCATCTTTTCATGTGTCTGTTATTCATCTGTGTGTCTTAGAAAATGTCTGTTCATGTCTTCTGCTTATTTTTAATTGGATTATTCAGTTTTTGGGTGTTGAGTTTTGTAAGTTCTTTATATATTTTAGCTACTAACCCTTTATTGGATATGTAATTTGCAAATATCTTCTCCCATTCCGTAGATTGCCTTGTTTCCTTCATTATGCAGAAGGCTTTTATTTTGATGAAGTCCCAGTAGTTTATTTTTGCTTCTGTTTTCCTTCCCTCAGGAGACCTATCTAGAAAGAAATTGCTATAGCCGATGTCAAAGAAGTTACTGCCTGTGTTCCTTTCTAGGATTTTTATGGTTTCAGGTCTCACATTTAGGTCTGTAATCTATTTTGAATTTATTTTTGTGTATGGTGTCAGAAAGTAGTCCAGTTTCATTCTTTTGCATGTTGCTCTTCAGTTTTCCCAACACCATTTATTGAAAAGACAGTCTTTTTCCCATTGGATATTCTTTCCTGCTTTGTTGAAGATTAATTGACCATATTATTGTGGGTTCATTTCTGGGTTTTCTGTTCCAGTTTATTAATCTACGTGTCTATTTTTGTGCCCATACCATACTGTTTTGATTACTATAGCTTTGTAATATAACTTGAAATCCAGAATTATGAATCCTCTCGATTTGCTTTTGTTTTTCAAGAATAGTTTGGCTACTGGGGATATTTTGTGGTTCCATACAAATTTTAGGATTGTTCTAGCTCTGTGAAAAATGTGCTTGGTGTTTTGATAGGGATTGCATTAAATGTGTAGATTACTTTGGATAGTATACATATTTTAACAATATTTATTCTTCTAATCCATGAGTGTGGTATGTTTTTCCATTTCTTTGTGTCATCATTAATTTCTTTCATCAGTATTCTATAGTTTTCAGAGTACAGGTCTTTCACATCTTTGCTTAGGTTTATTCCTAGACATCTTATCATTTTTGGTGCAGTTGTAAATAGGATTGATTCCTTAATTTCTCTTTCTACTGCTTCATTATTGGTGTATGGAAATGCAACAGATTTCTGGACATTGATTTTTTATCCTGTGACTTTACTAAATTGGTTTATCAGTTCTAGCAGTTTCTTGGTGGGGTTTCTCAGGTTTTCTATATATAGTATCATGTCATATGCAAGTAGTAAAAGTTTTAATTCTTCCTTGCTGATTTGGATGCCTTTTATTTTTTCTATTGTCTGATTCCTGTGTCTAGGACTTCTAGTACTATGTTAAATAAAAATGGTGAGGGATACCTGGATGGCACAGTCTGTTAAGTGTCAGGCTCAGGTTATGATCTTGAGATGCTCTGCACTCAGTGTGGAGTCTGCTTAAGACTCTCTTTGCCTCTCCTTTGGCCCCTCCCTCCTGCTTACACTCTCTCTTTCTCAAATAAATAAATAAAATATTTTAAAAAAGGGTGAGAGTGGACATTCTTGTCTTGTTCCTGACTGTAGAGGAAAAGCTCTCAGTTTTTCCCCATTTAGGATATCAGCTATTGGTTTTTATATATGGTCTTTACTATGTTGAGGTATGTTCCCTCTAAACCTACTTTGTTGAGGGTTTTTATCATGAATGGATGTTGTACTTTGTCAAATGCTTTTTCTGCACCTATTGAAATGATCATATGGTATTTATCCTTTCTTTTATTAATGTGATGTATCATGTTGATTGATTTGCTAATATCGAACCACCCTTGCAACCCAGGAATAAATCCCACTTGATCTAATATTCTCTTATAATTATTCGTATTTCTGTGGTGTTGGTTGTTTTTCTCCTCTCTCACTTGTGATTTTATTTATTTGGGTCCTTTCTCTTTGCTTCCTTGATAAGTCTCGCTAGAGGTTTATCAATTTTGTCAATCTCTTCAAAGAACCAGCTCCTGGTTTCATTGATCTGTTCTATTATTATTATTTTTTTTAGCTTCTATATAATTTATTTCTGCTCTAATCTTTATTATTTCCTTCTTTCTGCTGGCCTTAGGTTTTGTTTATTGTTCTAACTCTTTTAGGTGTAAGGATAGGTTGTTTATTTGGGATTTTTCTTGTTCCTTGAAGTAGGCCTGTATTGCTATATACTCCCCTCTTAGGGTTAGTTTTGCTGCATCCCAAAGGTTATGGACTGTTGTGCTTTTATTTTCATTTGTTTCCATGTATTTTTTTTTTTTATTTCTTCTTTGATTTCCTGGTTGACCCATTCATTTTTTAGTAGCATGGTATTTAACCTCCATGTATTTATGGTTTTTCCAGCTCTTTTCTTGTGGTTGACTTCTAGTTTCATAGTAGTGTTATCAGAAAATGTGCATGGTATGACTTCAATCTTCTTGAATTTGTTGAGGCCTGTTTTGTTGCCTAACAAGTGATCCATTTTGGAGAATGTTCCATGTGCACTTGAGAAGAATGTGTATTCTGCTGTTTTAGGATGGAATGTTCTGAATATATCTGTTAAGTCCATCTGATCCCCCCAGTGTGCCATTCAAAGCCATTGTTTCCTTGTTGATTTTCTGTTTGGATGATCTGTCCATTATGTAAGTGGGGTTTGAAAGTTCCCTACTATTATCATATTATTACCAATTATTGTGCTCGCTTCGGCAGCACATATACTAAAATTGGAACCAATTATTTCCTTTGTGTTTGTTATTGTTTTATGTATTTTGGTGCTCCCATATGGGGTACATAAATATTTATAATTGTTATATCCTCTCATTGGATTTGCCCTTTATTCTATAGTGCCCTTTTTCTCTCTTGTTACAGTCTTTTTTTAAAGTGTATTTTGTCCAATATAAGTATTGCTACTCTGGCTTCTTTTGACATCCATTTGCATGGTAAATGTTTCTCCATCTCCTCACTTGCAATCTTTTAAGAATTTTTCTTTATCACTACATTTTGCAAATTTAATTACAGTATGTCTTGGTGTGGGCCTGCTTTTGTTGATTTTAATGGGAGTTTTCTGTGCATACTGGATCTAGTTGTCTGTTTCCTTCCCCAGATTAGGGAAGTTTTCAGCTATCATTTTTTCAAATAATTTTTCTGCTCCCTTTTCTCTCTTCTTCTTCTGGGATTCCTGTAATACGAATTACAGTTGTTACTGTGTTGTGTAATTCTTTCTCTTTTGTTCAGCTTCACTGCTTTCCATTGCTTTGTCTTCTATGGTCACTAATTCTATTCCTCTGCTTCTTTGAGCCTGCTATTCATTGCATAAAGCATGTTTCTAATCTCATTTATTACACCCTTCATCTCTGATTGATTCTTTTTTTTTAAGATTTATTTATTTATTTACTTTAGAGAGAGAGAGAGAGAGAGAGTGAGAGTGTGCAAACAGGGGGAGGGGCAGAGAGAGATGGGAAAAGAGAATCCCAAGCAGACTCCACGTTGAGCATGGAGCCCAATGTGGGGCTCAATCTCAGGACCCAGAGATCATGACCTGAACCAAAATCAAGAATCAGATGCTCTACCAACTGAGCCACCCAGGTGCCCCTGTTTGATTCTTTTTAAATTCTTTTATTTCTGTGGTAAGGGTCTCACTGATGTTTTCCATTCTTTTCTCAAACCCAGTGAGTATCCTTATGATCATTGTTTTAAATTCTTCATCAGGCATGTTACTTATATCGATTTCATTCTCTGGCCATGGCCTTATCTTGTTTTTTCATTTGGGATAAATTCCTTTGTGTCTCATTTTTTCTAAGTCTCTGTCTGCTTCTCTGTGTTAGAAAAGCCAGTTATGTTTCCTGCTCCTGAAAGTAATGGTCTTATGAGTCATGCCCAAGGCACTGGTGCTTAAGGGAGTGTCTCCAGCATGCTGAGTGCACTCTGCTGTTGTGTTTTGGCTGCTCTATGCATCAGGCTAGTCATCTTCAGAAATTCTCTTTGCCTGCTGTGGGCAGTGTTTCGTCCTTGGCCAGAATGTGGCAAGTTTTAACTAGGTGTGCTTTGGTCTGCTTGTTAAATGAGACCTGTCACCACCTTCACCGAAACAGGATCTGCAAAACTCTGTGGTCAGGAAACATGGTGTGGGCAGTGGTTTGTGCTGGCCCTCTGGGGGGTGTTTGTGGGAGGGGGCAGTGTGCTGGGACTGAGGCAAGCTTTACTGAGAAGGGCAGTCCCACCAGAGTGCAAGGGAGTGGGACCTGGTATAAGCAAGTTTGATAGCCAATGTTGGGGGTGTGCTGCTTCCCACAGGTGGCTCTGTGTTTATGCTGAGGGGTGGGGGAAGGAATTGGCACTGGCCAGCTCCTTTATTTCTGGAGAAGTATCTAAGTGAACGCTGCCTCTCAGGGACACACTCTGAAAATAGCAAATAATCTCCCCACTGTGTGCCCCAGGCTATCTTCAGATCACTGCCCCCGGGTTGTTTGCCTGCCTTCTCTCCAAAAGCAGCACAGTACCCTCGGGGCTCTATCCCAGTCAAGCTCTCTGACCTTTAAAACTCCAGGCTTTAAGCCCCCTTGATTGCAAAAACTCACAAAATTCAGCTCCTCTAATTTTTCAAGCCAATGGCTTTGGGGAAATATTCTCCTTGTACTTTCCCCTGTGTGCTCCTCTCTCTCAAACATGCTCCCCTGCAATCACAGTTCCCTCCCCTCCATAGTACCCATGATCTCTTTCTCCCCTGAATCACATCTCCATACTTCCTACCTTCTTTAGTGTGGCCTCTTCTCTCTCTCTAGTTGTGGTGTTTGTTTTGCCACTCTTCAGGGTGATTTCTGGGGTACTGAGGATGATCTGATAGTTATCTAATTGTATTTGTGGGACGAGGTGGGCCTAGGATCCTCCTACTCTGCTGCCATCTTCCTGTCTCTTACTTCATTTAATTTTAATTACCTCTTTAAAGACTACCTTCTAAAACAGTCACATTCTGAAGTGCTGAGGATTAGGAATTCAACATATGAATTTTGTGGGGATGCATTTCAACCCATAACACTAGGTTTTATTTCATCATCATATCTCTTTAATTTCATCTCATCTGTGACATTTCTCAGTTGCCCCCCACCCCAACCTCCCAAGTTAATCGTTTGGGGAAAGAATACTATAGAGGTGAAGTACATTTCTCATCACATCCCTGGGGTGGGGGCACATGACTTATGACCTTGACCCTGATTGTTAAGGTGATATCTGTCAGATGTCTCACTCTAACATGAGTATTTCCCCCTTTCTCTAATCAATTCATTAGAAATGTGTCACTAAGTCCAGCACCCACACTAAAGAGAAGATAATTAAGTTCTACCTCCTAGAGGGAGGAGTGTCAATGTGTAAAAATATGATAAAACCACCAAAGTAATTAATAAATATTATGGGAGAAGAACCTTGAAGCTGTGCAAATATCATTTCTCCTTAACATTTCACCTTTATTCATATATTTTGATATTGTTTGGTGACAGTCTCTTGAAATAAAAGGGAACCCAATCTGTTCTAGGAATGCAAGTCCCTGAAGATCTCTCGTCAGCTGCCATACTGAAGCTTATGCAATTTAAGGGGATCTCTTTAAGAAAGAGAACAAAATTACAAGTGTATAATTTGGTATTAAATAAAAATCATTTTGAATGAGAAAAAAGAATTGCAAGCATTTATTGGAGTTTCAGATATCCACATTCCTTTCTTTTGGGATTTCTTTAAACAATTTGTCAGAAATGCTTATGTAGAAATGCAACCTAACTTCTTCTTTCCAAAATACTGTACTACTCTTAGGAATTGGCTGTCCTTACTGGAGCCCTTGCATGTGAGGGGCCTTGAAGCTTAAGGTTTAGGCCCCTCTGCCAATGATGCTTTATGGGATAGAGAGCTCAAAGTGACAAAAGCAAAGCAAACCTAAGGACAAGATGCAATTCCAAGTCAGATTTGTGCAAGGACATAATTAAGTCAACAAGGCTACATATACATGAAGTAAAAGTGAAGTTCTGAATGAGGGGAGGTCAGAAATGGAGTAAATACCAGGAATCATAATGCCTGGGAAGGAGGCAATGGGGTAACTGAGTCTGGATTAAAATATAAAAAATGGGTCATGAGATCATGCCACAGAGGGAAGGGAAGGGAAACAAAGACACATATACCTAGTATGTCCTTGAATTTCAAAGTCTACTTCTGTGTTTGGCTCTGAACCTGGCATCTTAAAACATTCCAATGACCTAATGGCTTGGCATCAGTCAGAAGATGCAGTAGTGCAGATGATTCACATGATTTTTTTCCTTCCCTGATTTAATATGATTTTAGCATGACTCACAAGTAAGAAAAGATTCCCCCTTGCCATAAGGGAGATGCTATAGTGTACATTCTAGAAATGTAGTAGAGTTCCAGAATGCCTTTCATGCTCTTTCACTTACTATTGTTAGACACCTGCAAAAGAGTAGACAAGTACACAGATCTTGTTCTGTAAAAGCTGTTTCCTGAGAAAATCTACATCTTCATTAAGTGAGGAAATTACATTCTCCTCCTGGGAATATATTTTTCAACTGGACTCAAGAAATATCCTCTATAATCAATATATTGATTCCAAAATATGGTGGAAAGGAAAATGCTACTTAATATAAACATAGACTACTAAGCTTTGGTCTTTTGGGAGAGTGGAATAATTCATATTGAAGTCAGGTGGGTTTATTGCCTTGGGGAAAAATACATGGTCTGCTTAAGTATAGAAAGTAAAGATTCTAGGGGAAGGATAAATTTTTCTGCATAATGAAGAAACAAAAATTTTGAGTTTTGAAGGGACAGACTTGGAGAAAGAGAGAAGTTTTGTAAAAGAAGATAAAAAAAAGTATGAGAAGAACTGAGAGAGAGAGAGCAAAGAGACAGAAAAGGGGAGACAGAGAAAGTGAGACATTAGGAGACTGACAGTATGTGAAGGGAATGGAAGCCAAGAAGAGTCTTAGTCACTTGAGAACATTCTGTGGCAGCAAAAAGTTAATATGTTCTTAGAATAGAGATATCCGAGACTAATCCAAATTTCCATCCTGCTCTTTGTTGTAATTCATTGTTACCCTCAAACTATAAGTAGAGGTGACCCATACATAATCACCTTGTGTTACAAATAGGCCAGGGGAATGCAACATGGGTGAAGTCATGCCCAAAAATGCAAGATCATCAATGTCAGGAAGAGAAAAATAATGGAAAAGTTGACTAGAGGGGACCAACTCTCCTAATTTTCCTGGGACTGGGGGATTTCTTAGGACATGGGACTTCAGTTCTAATAGTAGGACAGTCTTGGGCAATTTTGGACAGTTGATTGCCTTTAAGCAAAATTTATTTACTTACCTTAAGAGAATAATAGAGATATCTGCCCTTGTATATGGATAGAGAAGAAGAAAGCCATATATTGAGAAAGATAAAAGGAAAAGATGAGAGAGAATTATAGGGAGAGAGAGGACGAGTCATACATATGTAAAGATCACAGATATTTGTATGTTTGTATGTATGTATCTTTCTATGGATATATTTATACATGTATTTTTCTATGTTTATGTAGATATTTTTAGAAGAGGAAAGAAAGGAGAGAAAGATCTTTGGTTCAGTCCTCACTTTGACACTTTATATTTAATCTTTGGTAAATCATGAATTATGTCTGAGCCTTGGTTTCCTTACCTGTATAGTTTCTTTGTAGGATTGTAGTAAATATTTAATATAATATGTATCTATTAGCTATTAAGTATATAACACACAGAACACAAGAAAATTTTTATAATATATATTTTTATTACCTATATATACATATATATATATATATATCTTTAATATACCAAATCCATTCCATATCATTTGTTGCCAAGGTCAAAGAGAAGTCCATCCACAGCAATTCTTCAGTGCTTGCCTTCTCTTGTTTGGATTATACATGAAACCTGCTGTGTATAAATCCATGAAATCATGAGAAAGGCCTAGGCTTTAGTCCTCTAAAATTACTGTTGCTTCTTGTTACATGATTTCATGGAGAATGTCATACCAGATCTTCAGGTGTTCTCAGATCACTGAGCACCAAGGACCTCTCTGCTGACTTTATGTGAAGTACTGGACAGCCAGGTTAAGAGTTGAAACCTCATAGATAGCCAGACAGCGTTTACCCAGCCGAGATCCTGGCTCCTGCAGAGTGCTCTGGGGCAGAAAAGTACACTGCTGCCTCTTGTGGCACCCACAAAATCCTTTCCTCCTTCTTGTTCAGAGAGCCTTTCATCACCTTGGCTGCCCCCTAGCAGCAAAGCCTTCAACACTTGCCAGCTCACTGCTGGAGTTTGTCCTAATCCCCTCAGGAGCCAGGATTCTGAAAATTCTACTCAAGTGAAAAAGGAAACCCAGAAGTCAAAGGCAAAATGTCTGATGATCTCTTGACAGGGCCATTTTGTATGCTATAAACACATATTTTGCTGATGAGTTTACAGCAGCTCCCCCAAGGGTGATGCAAATTAATAATTTGTGAATAATTTATCCTCTACTTTTAGTACTGTTATAAAGTAGATATTCAACAAAATTTTAGTAGCTTTTTCTTTCCAACCCCTGCACATAAAACATATCCAGAACTATTTCTGCTTCCTCTGAGAACTAATGAGGAGATACTTAGGAAAGAAAAAATGTTCCCTACATATCCATTAGTGAGAATAAGGTTTTAGTCACCTTAATGGTACTGATGATATGTAATAATTAATGCAGCCACTTACAGTGATTCTTTGTTTAAAAGACTTATCAATTCCATTTGAATTTACCACCCATTCTAACATGGTATATAAACAATTTCCTGTTTAAGAATCCATCTTTGTGTAAATACTTAAAGGAAAATATTGACTTCCTAACATCCTGTAATTCTCAGGTAGTTGAGATGTTGTCATAATTGGGAACTACAAAAGGAATGCTAGAAACAAAACACAAGATCTAGAAAGTTATAATACCAATTCTAACTTTTTCGAGATTCTTGAGTATGTTCATTTTAGTTTCCTGGTAGACACCAGCTTATTTTGTGAATTTTCTGCCTTTGAGTTATTTTGCAAGAACACCCTCATAAAAATATAAGAGGTAGGCTGGGAATATAGAGAGACAAATTCTTACTGAAATCAAACAAATAATACATTATATGTTAAAAAAAAAAAGAAGAAGATAGCAGGAGGGGAAGAATGAAGGGGGGGAAATCAGAGGGGGAGATGAACCATGAGAGACGATGGGTTCTGAAAAACAAACTGAGGGTTCTAGAGGGGAGAGGGGTGGGAGGATGGGTTAGCCTGGTGATGGGTATTAAAGAGGGCACGTTCTGCATGGAGCACTGGGTGTTATACGCAAACAATGAATCATGGAACACTACATCAAAAACTAATGATGTAATGTATGGTGACTAACATAACATAATAAAAAAATTCTTACTGAAATCAGAACTTAGAAATTAGAAGGATGTTTCTTCAAGATAATAAGCATAGACCCACAGTAAGAAGGACAATGTGAGGGTTATCTGCTCATTCTCTCTTCTGAAGAAATGCTTCTCATCACCACTGCATCCTTTACAGCAAACATTTTGTACAATATAATCTTATGGTGAGCATCTAACTTCCAATTACTCCCTTTTCCAAGAATTTGAAAAACTCAATTTCAAGATGGGATGGTGTACTCAATGGAGCAGATGTACAATCTCAGAAATGGAGGCAAACCATTTTCAGCTGTTGTACTCTCCAGAGCAGATGAAGTTGCTGGAAGAGAGAAAACGGAGGGGCAACTCAAAGATGGCTTGATAGCCCTAGTGGTTTTCCCTACATGCCTCCTGCCCCTTTTTCCAGGCTTTCCTATAGCCCAGTTGCATTAATGTCCTTGGGTTCATGAGACATCCCTGCATGATTATAATAAATTTCTATTTGTTCAACAATGTTTGAGTTAGAATCTGTTAACTGGAAAGCAAGAGAGTCCTGCCTAATACATATAACTCTTTTGCAGCAAAGTGAGAACCAGCACCTCTATAATTGCTTATCAAGTAACCTTCACCTCTTTTCAACTTCAGTTACACACAACCTTAATCTAGGCATTAGCATCAACACCTTAAGTTATGAAGCTTTGACATCCAATGTCCTACCCTCAGACCACAACCTCCTACCTGTCCAAATGTTTTGCACCCCTTTCTACAGCTTTTGATTTCTTAGAAAATTCCAGACCCTTGAGAGGTCTTAGACATTGGAGTCAGATAAATCCGGGATTTAATCGTAGGTGTAAGTGAAATGATTTTGGAAATAAAGTTGTTTAATCTTTTAAGGCTAAATTGATCCAGCTGGACAAGGGGAATAATACCAATCTCTGGGCTTGGAAAGCATATTCAGTGAGACGATGTTTTACGCGGCAGAGCACCTGGCACATAGTAGACACTCCATAGGTGTCATCTGTGCAATTCTCCTGTTGTTATTGCTCTTTCCATTTTTCTTCAGTCTTCCTGGTTTTTTTTCCTTCCCTTGCCAATTGTGGATGCACCAGTTGGGCTCACATAACTCATATTCTCAACATCAACTCTTGCAGCCCAGTCCTTCTGTCTTAATTATGAGGGAAAACTCAAACACAGGATGCATTTTCCAACTATCTTCTCTCCCTTCTGTTGCTCTCCCATGAAGATTCAGATCGACAGCCACTCCATGTCCGTGGTCTACAAACCCAGCTTGGTTTCTAGAATTGCCTTTAAATCATTTTATTTGATCAGCATCTCCCATCATTCCTCTCAATTTCTATGTGAAACGTTTCCTACATTCCTTCAGGCCTCTGCCCAAGCAAGCTACCTTACTTTCCACAAATTGATGCATTTAGATTCACTGTGAATGTGATTTAACCACCACATCACATTCTGACATCTACATTCACATCCATTCTCTCTCCTTTTCATCAGTCATGGAGAATGATGAGTCTATTCTCCCACTGCAGGCTGCTACTTCCACTCTTCGCAATAAGCCCATCCTTTCACCTCCTCTGGGACTTTGCTTTGCATTAGCCTTACCTTTTATTTCCTTCATCTTCAACCCTCTCTCTTCCTGCAGGCTCCTCTCTCTACACTAGCAAATATTCTCAGGTAATTCTTATCCACATATATAAGTTAAAATTAGTTAAACTACTTTTGACTTCAGTAACATAATACCGAAATAAAAGCGATTTAACCAATAAGGAGTTTTTTTTTTATTTTTTATTTTTTTTATTTCATAGAGTAGGAAGCATGAGGATAAGAGTCTTACCCTAAATATAGAGAAGAAAGCTCTAAGGCATCTGATTTGCTGACACTATGAAGCCTCCTTAACAGTCCTGATGTAGGCAATATTTGGTGGTGGTGGGTGCATTGCTCCTGTTTTGAAAATCTACATGCAATTCCTGACTGGTAATTACAACTGTAAGTGAGAGATCACTGTGACACAGTGTTTTCTGATAGCAGTATGTCTATCTACTGAGCCAGTGGATATTCTAAAGTTAGCTGAGATAATTCCAGACCCAAAAGAGCATTCTTGTTGGGAACTTGTCTATACTGTTGGAGAAGAACAAACAAAATTAAGAATATGCAAATGCAAACATCAATTGATTATAATCATTTCAGGCCAATAATTGCCCACAACCAATCTCTCACCAATGAACATAAGAACTCAAAATTGACTGAGATTAAGTTTTCACCTTTGATTTTACCAGTGGAAGCATGGCTCATAGCAAAAATTAAATTTAGTTTACAAGGCAGAAATATTTATAAGGCAAATTTTTGTAAATATCTGAGGTTAGAATTGAAAAATGTACCTACTATTTCTTAAAATGGAAATCTAATAATCCTACCTTTTAAAACATTTTGAAGCTTTCTCATTCCTTTAGAACACAGTTCAGATTCCTGACGTGGCCAACATAGGTAGTATAGCTAAGGGTGTAGCATATAAGCTCTGAGTTTAAATGATGGTCTCACTATTAACATGTGTGTCCTTTAACCTATCTAAACCAGATATCTGTTAACACCTCTAAATTTCAGTTTCTTGTAAAGTGGGGATGAAGAGTACCAACTTCGCAGCATTATGAAAAGATTAAATAAGATAATCCAATTAAGATACAGCAAGTAGACAAATAGTCATTAATGTGATTCACCAAACATTTTCAGTTCTCCTGGAAACATGATTGGATTTCTCTTCCTCAGTACCCTGTAATTATGTACTGCCATGTGACTTGCTGAGGCTAATAAAAGTAGTTGAGGTCATATGTGTTCTGTCAAAAGTTTTAAGAACTAGGGTACAATTTGTCATGCTCTCTTGTCTACTACTGTGATGACTGACAATACCCCAAATGGTTGCTGCTATATCATCAAGGTTCTCAGAGGCAGACAAGAATAAACTGAGCCCCCAGTTGATCTAAAACACACATGAAGCATGAGTGAGAAATATGCCAGTCTTGTTCTAAGCCACTGAAATTTTGGTGACTTTATTACTAGTGCACAACCTAGCACAGGCAACTAGTGCAAAATGGCTAAAAAATATTTTAGATATTGTCGCTGTTATGGTTGTCATCATCATCCCAGTCAATATCATCATCACCATCAATATCATCATCATCATCATCTCCATCATCATCATCCTCATCCACATCCTCCTCATCATGATGCCCTCTTTCTGCTGTTCCCTTCTTTGTAAACTCTTTTACCTTTTGCCTCTCTTGCCTCTTCTCCCTGCCTCAGCCACAGTAGTCTCTATTTTCTTGATTGATGCTTTACATTTAAGGTTCTGATATTGGATATTTTATTTTTTTCTCCCTGCTTGGATCCCTCTTCTTACCATCTTTAGCTAACAATAAGTGGTTCTTAAGTTAAACTTCACTTTCTCTAAATAACATTCAATGACACTTTGGAATTATTGGTCTAAGCTCTCTTACAATAAAGCACTGTTGATTTTTCCTACCAGATCTTTTCTCTCAGGTTGTATTTTCTTGTGAAGTGACACTCTTATCTACCATTCCTAAAGGGAGAAGCCCAAGAGTTATCCACATTTCCTTTCTTTCCCTCACTTCATATGAATAAAGAATATTGTCTTATTAATTCTGTCTGAAAAACGTATCTTTAATATATCAACTTCTCTCATATATTCCATGTCTAGTGTGAGTCAAACAACCATCACTACTCCTTGGAACACAAAATAGTCTTTTTATTGGTCTACACCTTTCCAACTCTTGTCTTCTTCCACCCTATTATTTATATAGTAGCCAGAGTAATTGGGGAAAAAAAAACAACACATAAATCTGTCATGGTGTTTGCTTCCTTAGGCCCTCTGTGTCTTTTACATGCCTTGAACTAAAATCCAAACCCCTTAGCATAACTGTAGATCTCTACTATGATCTAACTCCTGCCTGTTCTTCAGGTTCACTTATTTATTTGTCTGCAGCCTTACTGGCCTCCTTTCTCTTCCCTGACCTGCTGAAGTGCATTCCTATTTGAGAGCTTTTGTGTATGAAATTTCCTCTACCTGGAATGATACTCCCTCTACTCTTCATATGTTTGAAGCATACATGGGCTTAAATGTGTCTTCCCAAGGGGGACTTTTCATAACTATCTTCATGAATGGGTGCTATGTCACCTCTAGTCTGTGTCATTGTGACCTATTAATATCCTTCATGACATTTATCACCACACACACACACACACACACACATCCACATTTGTTTCTCTATTAATTTTGTTATCTTAGAAACTTACTGTAAGCAACAAAGGTTGGGACCATTTCTATTTTATTAACCAATATCTTACCAAGTTGTTGAATGAATAAATGTTGGTCACAATTTCAAAGATCATCATATAATTCTTGCAAAGCATTAATCATTTAGAACAATAAGGGAGGAATTCTTAAACTCTGCTCCTCAATATTACCTTTATTACCCATATAACAACATGTCAGCTATCATACATAGATTATCATCACTTTCGAATTATCCTGGCTGAGAAGCCACCCATGCATTCTAACTCCAGAGAGTATGGGACTGAAAACACGATTTGAACTGTAAGTTAAAACCAATGAATTCCCGTCTAAAAATTGATCTTCAGCATGTGAAACAGCAAAAATGCATAATATGCTTCAATTCTCTGATATTTAAAATTTGAAAACAACATCTTAAAATAGATATATACTGGGACAGACATGGGTAGTGCAATTCTACTATCACATGTGTTACGATGATTTTGGAGAATGAAAAAGTTATTGTTGCATCCCCCTAAGGTCATAAATGATTAACATCCAAATTTGGGGTGTTGGAAGAGACCTTAAAGATTATTCAAGATAAAACATGAGAAATTCCTCTGTAAATATAAGCTGCTAAAGAAATCATTTTCTTCTCTGTCATTGTGTAATTCTTTTCCTGTGCCCCAGTCCCACCAACCACCATCTCTCATCTGTGTTACTCCATCCACCTCTTATCAGGTTCTCTTTCATTCACTTTCATCACCCAGAAGCCATTTTCTTTTTTTCTTTTTTCAGAAGCCATTTTCTACACAGAAGCTAGAGTCATCTCTTTAAGAAAATGTGAGTAGATTCCTCCTCTCTCCTTAAACTCTAATGATGCCTCATTGCACTTAAATTTAAATCAAAACTTTATACCATGTCTTATGAGACCCTAAATGACCTGGCTGTGCCAGCCTATCTTATATGATCATCTTCTTCAACCCATCCTGGTTAACTGTTGCAGACACTCTGACTCCTCACTACTGTCTGCTCCAGTGTGCCAACCTTCCTCCCACCTCAGGGCCTCACACTTGCTATTTCTTCTACCTAGGTTGTCCTTTACCAGGTCTTTGTGTGACTCATTTTCATTATTCAGTCCTATTTTGTCATATGTGGAATTCCTCAGAGGTGGCTTTTCCAATTACCCTATCTAAAATAGCTCCTTTCTCTCCATTCTCACCCAGATACTCCCCACTTCCTTAGGTTTTTCAGTAACAAGCTGGAATTATACTATTTAATTGCTTATTCATTTATTGGTGGTCTCCCTCAACGACCTCCAATGAAAGTAAGGAGCTCGTCTGTTTTGTTTGCCACTGTATCTACTGCTCTTAGAACTTGATCTCACACATAGTAAGCGCCCAATAGATGCCTATGGAAGGGAGGGAGAAAGAGGGAAAGAAAACACATGAACATGTTTACATGTAGGGGACATATGTGTGCAAAATTATGTTACCTATTGTGTCTATCCAGTCTCTGCACAGGAAAAACTTGGTCACCACAGTTTTTAAGGGAGAAGTGAGTAGGCTCACAGGGTGAGGTCAGTGCTCTTCCTCACCTCACAGAAAGCACCATGGTTAGCAGCACAATATTTTTTCTCCACTGTCACATGGGCTCTGCTACTTGATGACTGATTTCCCCCTGCCCTCTCTGGAGTCAGACTTCACATTGTCAAAGGGCATAAATACACATTTTAGCTTTGCTTCAGGGAGCAGTAATAATTAATGTCATTTCATTGATGATGAATAGAATTCTATGAACCAGCTTAGTATCACATATAATTTTAAAGAATTTTTTTGAACCACCCCAAATCCATTCTTAGCTACTAGAATGTCAAATGCTTCTACAGCTTTTCTGTTTGCCAGGGACCAACAGTTTTCATGGATGGTTTGATGCTGGGGGCTATCTGTCAAGTATTAAATAACAGACAAAATATGCGTCAGCTTCCCAAGTTGGAAAGTGACAGGCAAGAAAGTTGCCATTTGCCCCTGGGTATAAGGGAAATGAGAAAGAAATTGTTACAGCAACTTGGTTCTGTTGAGCAAATATGTCTAATCTCTGGAAAATAGGAAGCCTCGGGGGAGAATATAATAATATTGTCCTGCTTCTTGTTGCCTCCTCTAAAACAAACATTCAATTGCAATGCAGAGGAGCGGAACAGAAACCCCAGTTAATCAAACCAAAGAGGCATGCCAAAAACTAAAAGGCAAATCCCTTCAAAGAAAACACCATAAAACAATGTACTAATTAGGGTTTGTAAGGATGGGAACAAAGCCATTACTTTTAATGGACTATTGAAATGGGTTCCCCAAATTGGACTGTTGAAAATTATATTTAACAGTTTTTCTTAATATAAAAGTAAAACATGTCCATCATAAAAAAATAGAACATGTTGAAAATTCTACAAAATTCTCAACATCTTATTACACATAAATAACCATTGTTAATATCTTCATATTTCCTTCCAATAGCTTATATTGAGAACATTTTCTAAAGCAATCAATATTCTCTCAAAGCATGGTATTTAATAATTCAATACTAGTCCATCTTATTGTCATATTGTAATTTGTTTCTCTGTAGTTGTATTTTTGGGTATCTTTCAATTGCTATTATTAGGTTTGTTTTACTATGTATGTATATATATATACATAGGAAAAAGATAGGAAGGAACATGTGATATATAAATGTATTATTTATGCTATGCAATTGTAATTCAATTTTATCCTATACCTTAAATTCAGTGTAATACTGAGAACAAAATCTAAGAATAAATTTACCTTCATAGGATTTAATAGAATTTTATCATTATATAAAATATCATGAATTGTTTAACCATTTGGCTTGTTTTTCTTTTATAAATAAAGGCATAAAAATATTTTTATACATGAATTCTTGTGTGATTTTCTATATGAAATAGTCCAGCCACCAATAACTATTATGCATTATTTTTAAGATCTCTTTAATAGGGGTGCCTGGGTGGCTCAGTCATTAAGATCTCTTTAAGACAGTAAACTTTAATAATCTATTTTGTGAACATTAACCCAATTTCATTACATATATTTTTATAAATACCAAACTAAAAATTTATTCCTATAAATATAATCCAATTTTGAGTTTTCTGTTTGCTTCTTTTTCTAGAAAGTTCTTCCAGCTATATTTCTTCTGGGTCATTTATGGTTTTATCTAGTACATTTAACTCTTTAGCTCATCAATATTTCATTATAGTATATGGTATAAGGGAGGAACTTATATTTCTTTTTTAGGTTAGCCAATTTTCTAGCAACTTTTCTTAAATAAGGTGAGCTTAACTTATAATTTATTTATTTTTAACTTATAATTTAAAATGTCCTGAATTTCTATTAATTTTTTGTTGTTGTTTTCTAGTGTGTTTCTGGGCTGTCGCTTATGTTTCTCTTCTTTCGATACCTTTGATTATATACTAAACTCTCCCTCATTTTTCCATGCAGTTTTATTTTTCACACTGGTTTTGGCTGTTCTCATCCATATAGTCTCCAAAATATTCTAGGTATGCCTTTCATTTGAATGCATTATATTTATGAATGAAATTGCAGACCCTTGACAAGTTTAAAATATGGAATTTTCCCACTAAGAGGAAAATTATATTCTCATTTATTTAAATCTTCATTAATGTTATTTCATTTGCCTCCCCTTAGATTTATTTCAAGGTAATGTATATTTTTGTTAATGCTGCAAATTGGATCATATTTAGCATATGTTTTCTAGCCATTCTATTTTCTTTATAGGCTTACTGCTGAAATCATTTACAGTATCATCCTGTTGACTCTTGAATTCTCTTTTGGATCGTTATGATTCTACCTCTGCTATAGTTACATCTTTTCTTATTCTTTTCTTATTCCTAGATATTGCTCATTTTGTTAATTTAGTTAGTAGTATTAATAGTGAAGACTGGCCTTGTTCTTTACTCAAAGGGAGATGAATCTAATGTTTAATTGCTATGTCTAAAACTGATGATTGACTTTATGTTGTTAAGAAAGTGAATTTTTTTCCTCTAATTAACTAAATGTTTTATTCCAGATTGGAAGTTGAATCGTATCTGATTTTTGTTATATGGAGATAAATCATGTTACTAAATACACTAATACTGAAATATCTTTAAATTGCTGAAATAAATCTTATGCTGTCATGATGATTTCTTTTTTATTAATACAAGTATAATTCATTTGCAATGATTTCACTTAGATGTTTTCATACATATTTATAAGTGAGTTTGGACAATATAATTTTCCCAAAGACAGTTTTGCCAAATAATAGTGAATACTATAAATGTTTATAGATTGATAGAAGTTTTGTGATCCAAATAATTATCAGAAATAGAGCTAGATGTCTAAAGGGAGAGATTGGCTGAACTCCCTCTTCCTTGCTCATCTTTCCCACTTGCTGTTTATGGTATCTGACCCAACGATTAAAACCAGGTGGTGAGGAAGTAAGAAAAAGAAGAAGAAAATGAATAAGCAGAGTTCCCACCCTTTGAATGAGGCAGATTAAAAACATACAAAAGCTTTCTTTCGTGGAACACTTTTTTGGGGGTTGCTGGAGACCCTTTACTTGACAAAACTGATGCCTCCTCCTGGCTATGACCTTTCCTTAGCCCTGTACCACCCTCACAGACTCTGTTGGGTCACACTGCTGCCTCAGGCAGTCCTTCTTGCTATTCGCCCTCACAAGGGTGGAGGGAACATATATCTTTACTCTGAGACAAACACATGGATCTCCTCTCCTCATGTCTCTGTGTCTCCTCAATCTAGCAATTGGCAGGCAAGCTTCAGCCAGAATTTTGTTCTTCCAGGTACTCAGGCTAGAACTTCAAGGGGCCATATTCTATGGGATCACAGGAGGCTCTCTGAATGCCCTTTCACTTGGCCTGATGTGAGAGTAATCCAACCTTTCTCCATTTGAAAATTCTAACAGCACAGAATTCTGACAATTCTCTCAGAAGGAACTAACTCTCCTTCCAAAGCTCACATTTTTATAGGCAAAAGTGAGTGATGGCTAACATGGCAGAAATGGCTTTAATATTTAATGGCACATCCTTCTGAGGTGATCTAAAGATTACTCAAGGAAGTAGAGGCATAAGGCAACTACTGCACTTGTCTCTCAGTCAAAATTTGGAGAGAATCCATTTTAACATCTTGTGTGTGTGTTTGTGTGTGTATAAGTTACATATTAATTATATAATATGTAATTAACACATTTTATATGTGTGTATGTATTTATACATGATATAGATATTGATTTCAGTATATAGATATAAAGAACTTATATACAAATCTATCTGGACCTGGAAACTCATTATAAGTGGTTAAGTAATTCTTGGAAGGAAAAAAAATTTTTCTATTTATTTTCCCATGAATAAATAATTTCCTGTTTTTAAGCCATTTGGTACATTTTACTTTCCATGAAAAATCTTAATTTTCATTGAGATTTTCATAGCAATGAACAAAGACTTATTTATGCTGTCCAACAATAATTTTAAAAATATTTTCCATATTTGTGATTTATTTACTTTCTCTTTGCTTTCTTTATTTTTCTCATTTTAAAATTATTCTTTTCCTAACTTCACATATTTTTTATTTTTCAAAGTGTTCTTATTTCCACTCTTTTTCTTATTCCAAATATCTATTTTTCTGCCTTTACATCATTTTTGTATTTTAAAAAATGGATTACATTATCTCTAACTTTCTCAGTTGAATCCTTTATTCAACACTTCTCTTTTTTTTTAAGGTGGAATTTATTTAAGACTCTCAGGGTTCCACTGAGTACAGCTTTAGCTAGTTTAAATATTTTTTTATATCTTGCTTTTTATTTTTTAAATTTCCTTTAACTGAATTTTTAATTTCCTCTTTAGAACAGTAGGATTATTTTTTGTTTGCTTTTTTAACATTTAAAAAATTTCTGTTATTATTTTTAAATTCTGAAACAACATATCTTAGGGAGGAAGAGTAAGAAATTAGACAGCTGTGTTTCTAACTCCAATCCTATTGGAGCATAAATTTACATTTATCCAATTCTCCTGTTTACTAGTTCTGTCAGATTTTAATCTGCTTTCATTATTTCTTCTTCTGTAGAAAAAATTTCCTTGACTTGTTTCTTTATATAATGTTTGCTTTTTTAGTGAGTCCCACACATTGCCCTTAGTCTTTTATTTCATTTCTGAGTATAAATTTTCTTGATATAATAGTTGATAATTTCTAAGGTGCAACATTAGAGCAAAGCTCATTTTAAAAGGAGTCATGACTTCTACACATTGGAAGGAATATGTTTGGCCTTTGTTCTTGCCTGCAAATGGCTTCACTATGCTCCTGTTGGGATATTTTATAATCTCTTTGCCTTGACTGTTCAGAGATTCCTCTAGGGCTTGTGTCTGTCTAATAATAGTGAGTGGAGAGATTGAATGAATCTTTATTTCTTCTGTTGACCATATGCCCACACAAAATCCTTATTTCGGATCTTAGGTTTGAGGGACGATTGGTATAGATTTATACTAACATTTCAGGGATGTGGCACCTTGAAGTGAATGAACAGGGAAGTACAGTCACACAAAGCACCAACTCTTGCTTTGTTGAAGCAGAAGACCTGAGGACCACCACTGTGTACTCATTCTTCACATAATGTAAACAGTGGATGTAGCCAAGGCCATAGGTAGGTCCCTCTGGTCTTTTCCTGCCACTGCTACCTGTCATATTTGGGAGGGGGAATAGTAGTGTTGATAACTATCTGATCACTATATTTCATATGTGAGAATTTCAAATAACCCACAAAATTGGATGTATAGAGTCCCACTCATTAGTTCTGTGCTCTGCCCTCATTTTTAGCACTTGTTATGTTCATTTGCTGGATTTAGTGAACTGAAGTCCAGATCATCTTCACTTAGCCTTGGAGATTCTACCCTATCGTGGACATTTGAACTATGATTGTAAGAAATTCCTCAAGATAATGAATAAGATTAGAAAATAAAGGTAAGTCTGCATGAATTCTGGCTTGAAATCCAGCCCCTTACAATTTGTTATCTGTGAAATCTCAGGCAAGTTTCTTAACTTCTCTGTGCCTTGATCTCCTCATCTTTAAAATGGGAATGATGTGCATACCTACTTCATAGGGTTTTTATGAAGACTAGATTTAAAGTTAATATATGTAAAACATTGAGTGCCGGGCATATTCTCAGTTCTTTACAATGGTTTGCTTTTATGTTAATGTCACTGATGATTGCCGATGGCAATTTTTAAACTATCATCTCATTTTTTAACACTTAGTTTTTTTTAATGTGGATTGGGAGAGGTGAATGTAGTAAGCTGTACAGAGGTTTCTCTAGAGCTTATGTCTTTTTACTCACCTGTCTACATTAGCAAATATGGTGATTTTGGTGATGAAAATCCCTCAGGAGAGTTCCTCCAAAACACAAAATTAATACTATGAGGGAACCTAGTTTCTTTGTCTACCTATACTTAGAAATATGCTTATGCCAAAAAAATTAATGCATATATGTGTACATATAATATTTAAACATTGACACAAAGCAAATGTAGGTAAATATTTAAAAATCATTTGAATAACATATGTGATGTTTAATGAGCTCTTTGAAAATATGAATGTGTTTCATCCATATAATGACTTACGTAGTCATTAAAAATATGTATAATACTTTACTAATTGAGGAAATTATCAGAGACCATATATAAGTTAATAAAGCAATATAAAATATTTTGAATATAATTTAAATTTTGTAAATGACATGGTGCCTATATATTTATTCAATTAAAAATATTGGAAGGAAATATACTCAAATATTAATAGTGGTTATCTCCTGGTGGTGATTTTTATTTTTCTTCTTACATATTTTATGTGTAAGCATGTAACATTTTTCTAACTACAAGTTAAAATTAAGCTTCATTAAAATGATGCATTTCTTGGGGCGCCTGGGTGGCTCAGTCGTTAAGCGTCTGCCTTCGGCTCAGGTCATGATCACAGAGTCCTGGGATCGAGCCCCGCATCGGGCTCCCTGCTCGCCGGGAAGCCTGCTTCTCCCTCTCCCACTCCCCCTGCTTGTGTTCCCTCTCTCGCTGTCTCTCTCTCTCTCTGTCAAATAAATAAATAAAATCTTTAAAAAAAAATAATAAAATAAAATAAAATGATGCATTTCTGATGAGCCCTATACCATTGTAACTACAATGTGTTATATTGCTATGCAAAGTAAATGAACAAACAAAAATTCAAGTAATGTTAAAATTGTATATATTAGCCTCTTCTAGAAATTAATTGAGTAATGTCTAAAATAAATTTCCAAACTGGTCATATGGAGACAGTAAAAAGATCAGTGGTTGCTAGGAGTTGAGGAAGAGGGAGAATGAATAGGTGGAGCATGGAGGATTTTTAGGGCAATGAAAATTCTCTGTATGACACCATAATGATGAATAAACGTCATTATACATTTGTTGAAACTCATCATGTGTACAATAACAAGAGTGAACTGTAGTGTAATAACTATGGATTGTCGGTGACTATGGTGGTCCATGTAGGTTCTTCAATTGAAAGAAATGTACCACTTTGGTGGGGGATGTTGATCATGAAGAGGCTATGTGTGTGTGTGTGGGGGGGTGGAGAGTATATGGGAAACTTCTGTACTTTCCCTTCAATTTTGCTGTGAACTTAAAGCTGCTCTAAAAAACGTCTTATTTAAAACATAATAATAAAATAAATAATAAAATAAAGTAACTAAAAAAAGGTACATTCATTGACCCAACCATATAAACTTCTTGCAGGGTATAACTGGGAAATTTACTTAAAGGAGTTATTCATAACCATTGAAGTTCACACGTTTCTTTACTAACCTTATGAAATTTTTAGTTAGAGACCTTTCTGCCCCACCAAAAATATGCACGTACTAACCTATACTAGCTTACACTTTTGAGTGTTTATAGACCCTATGAAACTTTTTCATGGACCTGCAGTTTCTCCTTCCAAAAGAAAGAAAAAATAACGTGTATTCTATGATACTAATTGTGGAGTTACTTATGGTAGGGAATAAACTGAAGCAATTTGAATGTCATATAATAATAAAATGTCTAAAAAGTCATAACATAGGAACAGACTGAAATTTATGTAGCCATTAAATTAAATGTTTACAAAGACTATTTATTACCATGGGACTGTATGTTGTATTATTTTTTAAATTATAATGCAACATAGTAGGAAAATAATAGTGAAATATGCATGTATGTAGAAAATGAGAAGAAAATTTACAAAAACACTGTTGAGTATGGTCTTAGCATTGTTGAATTCATGCTGATCATTTTCTTATTTTTCACACACTTTCAGTGACATTAATTTAAAATAAGATTAAAAAAAAGCAAAGCAAAAAGAAAATCTGTTAAATCTAACTATCTGTTGTGCAAATGTTCGTGGCATCGGGTGTCTGTCTCGACTTTCTCATTGGAGAAAGGCCTCATAGCACTGCTTCATTCATTTTTTTCAGCTGGAATGGATGGAATTTGCAGGACAAGCTACTTCTTTTTTTATACAAACGAATGCCCCGTTTCTCAAATTCTGTGGTATACTTTTCAGTTGTTTAGATATTTGATCCAAGGAAGACTGCAACTTTTTTTTTTCTTTTAACTTACCAGTGTTTTTACTGATGAAATTATACAATGACTGGATTTGCTTTAAAAATAATACTGAAAGGAAGAAAAAAAAAGTGGAGGATGACCCACAGAAACAAAGCTGGTCATAGAGTGATTGAACCTGGCTTTTTTTTTTTTTTTTTGGCCTTGCCTTAATTACTAACTTACTGCAGTAGACTCTTCTCATGCGAAGAGTACCTGGATCTCTTTTAAGTTCCCTAAGGCATTCCAAGTGAGCTTGCCCTTTCCTGTACTGCAGCTCCATATATCCATACTCATATATGTCACACATTTTAATTTTCAGAATGTATTGACATCTGTCTCCATATTTGATTCAGTAGCTTCATCTATGTTCAGCTTAAAATACGGAACCTTCGGTGAAAACTGTCAATAAGAAAATAAGAATGCATTAGTAGATAACTATTTCATTCTATAAATCTGTATAATTTTTTCCCATCTTAAACACAGATTTTTATAAATTTTGTGTCAAGTTGAAAGAAATGGCAAAAGTGAAGATTTAATATATTTAAATGTTTGAGCTCAGTAGGCATAATTAATGCCCAGCAGAAATTCTAAAATATGAACTATTATTATGGAAAGAGTGCAGTTTACAGAGAATTATAAAAAAAAAAAAACACCTTATTTTGGAAACCATTTACCTAATATTTCTTTACATTATTTTAGCCTTAGATTTGATTTTTAGTTGTTAGTATTTTATGTGAAACCTTTAAAAATGTTGCTATTGGTTTATCTTTTATTCAATGTTTAAAAGATGATTATTTTATTTATTGTTTTGTTCTTTTACATAAATCGATGATTTTATCTTTCTTTCTTACAGGATAGAAAATATTGTTGTAAAAAACAATAATAAGAAGGTTGAAAAGTCTGTTAATAATATTTGGAAAATTAAAGAGCCCTAGGCTATGCCTGTATCTGAGAAGATACTGGCTAAAGTCATGAACCTTATTGTCACTTACATTGGAAACATTACAAGTTTAATCCTCCACTAACATAATTCAAAAAAACAAAGCTATTTTTCTCTACAAAATCACATTAGTCTCTCATTTTAGCTGAAAATTCCCTGTTTGACAAACGAGAAGATAAAAGTAACATGCAGTAAGAATCCAACCTAAGGGATCTGAGTGCCCAGGTTCATCAAAGACTACTGAGAAGATGCAACAGGAAAATAATAATCAAGGATTCCCTCCACAGATGAAAACTTACATGACAAAGTCAAGATTATTATTAAGTCAATTAGTAATATCGTAATTTTTAATAAGTGTGGTATATTTCCCTGAAATGCAGTGCCCCATAATGTAACCAAACTTTACTGGGCTGCCAAGGGACAAACAGCTAGTATTATTTCCCATAGCCTTCATATCCACTCCACAGAGTAGAGAACAGCATTTTGAAATATTTTCTTGGAAGGAGAACATATACTCCTTAAGACAAAACTACTATCACAGGCACAAGAGATTGTTTCTGTTTTAAAAAAAATTTTTTTTAAATAACAACTGGAGATATTCTGCTGACCATTTTGTATGTATTCTTCTGTATGTGACTTACATTCTTTATTTAAAATATGGTCAAATGAGTTAATAAAATATGTTAATTATGAAGAACTAGGGAATTCATTTTTCATTTAGATTTAATGTGTACAATTGCATATGTGAAAAAAATAAGAGGGAATCAAGGTATTTCCCTCAAATTATCTATAAAATATACACAGTGGCCCCTGGTAAATGTGTAGAGATTTTAAGGTGACTAGTATGTTCTTCCATTTATTCCAGTTTGAATGAATGTATCTATTCTCTAGACCTTTTTTTTTTTTTTTTTTTTTGATAGACAGGATTCAAATGCAGGCTGTATAAAACAAACCTTAAAAGAGAATCAATAGTTTTTGCTGTCTGCATTTCATATGAAACGTACCTGAATCCAAGGTCATCCACATCATGAGAATTTGGACACACTTGAGTGAGTTTTAAGAGAAAACTCTAGGGAAAAGGAGGACAACATTGGATTTTAACATGCTGTGTGTGTGTGTGTGTGTGTGTGTGTGTGTGTGTGTGTGATTGTTTAAGACCTTCAACTTAAGTTCATTTCGGAAAGGACAGTATCAAGTTATCAATGTAAAGTGGAACAAGGCTGTGTGAATGGTTCATCAGACCTCTAAATACATCAAAAATTTTTAAAAATGTGCATTTTTTCTATTTTGATTTTGTAAACAACTACATGGAATCTTTATAACTTTAAAAACACAACACAACTTAATGAGACTTACTGTTTTGATTGACCTATTTAACATTCTGCATTGTTTTATTGAAGACTAAGGAATTCAGACTTTGGGATCTTGATGAAGAAAAATTATATGGAAGAATTAGTGCTAGTCAGGATGCTATTGGAAGAGCAAATAGATATTGATTTGTTAGAAACAGCAATTAAAACCAAAATTAAATAAGTAAACCCTGCATTTTTTTTTTTTTGTCTATTGTGCCCCCCAAAGAACAGGATTATTTCCAACTATAATGTGAAAATGTCCCCAGAGAATTTATTCACTATTAGTTGGAGGGTTTGTGTTAGGGAGTTTGATGTGCAAATAATTGAGAATATTAAGAAATATCCTGTGTATCCAGTGAGAGGGTGTCATTGCATCTGTGAGAGGAGAACATCTTCAAGGTGTCATGCCTTCTCAGAACTCCTTACTCTGGCTTTGATAAAGATTCACAAAGGATACACTTTAAAAAAAAATCCGTGGCAAATTTTAATCCAAGAATCCGGGGCGACTTTTGATGCTCAAGCTTTGAAGTTAGGCATTTTCTTCGCCATCCTTTCTTATTAATTACCTGTCCTAGGTAAATTTACTTTAAAAATGAGAAAACTGATCCTATTTCTCTATGGAAATTAAATGGAATATTATAAGTGTAATATATAGATATATATAGGTTGATATACAGGTTCCAACAATTGTTGAGTCTTACAAGACATAGCTATTAACTTTCCAAGGGATTGTGAAATGATTGGATGACAAATGACCAGGTAAAGTCTGAGTTTGAATGATCGGATAACAGGGTATTATTCAATTTGGAAGGAAATTGAAGATGAACTAGATAATCCTCCTTATTTGACAGATGGAGTCATGATGTTACTAATATGTATAGGTAGGTCACGAGCTTTCACAAAGATGACTCTCAACATGAATTGTTTGCTATCATACAATTAATTATTTCATAGGCAACAACACCCATGCAACCAATGTTTATGAAAAAAGTTTTCAAAGTACTAGAAACCTGTTCTCTATTTTATCAAGATGGCGTCTGGTCACCTCTACTATCATCTGCACATCTCCACTGGGGTATCCAATATTAACATGTACTATCTCCCCCTCATCCCTCTGCCTTGACCTCAACTCCTCACTAGAGCTCATGGGCACTTGAAGCCAAAGTACCTGTGTAGCACCTTTGGGAGAACTTGTGTCTATATTTGTAAAAAATATATTTGAGACCATTATATGCTATAGGGACAGCAATCATATACACCCATAGTTTAATCTTCATGTCTAAGAGATAATCTAGCAGAAAGTTTATTCCAGGGTCTTGTGAATTCTCCAACCCGAGGATATTTCTGCTTACCTAAGAAAAAGAAAGAACTGAAAAATGCTTCTGTTACCTAAACATTGCCAGTTCAGCTGATCCCTAAATGATTTCATTTCATTGGCATTCACTTTAATATTTGTCAAATTAAGCAAAAATAAAGCTAACAAAATAATCAAACACCTAAATTTAATATACGTATATATCTTATATATACTTATATGTTTAGATATGTGTGTGTGTGTGTGTGTGTGTGTGTGTGTGTGTGTAGTCACAGTAGAAAACAGATAATTGTAAGAAAACAAGGTGGATCTTAAGGAATGGATTTCTTCCTTCACCCTCACTATTTCTTTAAAAGGGAAAGAAAAAATAAAAGAGGAAGAGATAAAGCTTATTTAAAGGCATCATTTCCCACAACATATTGGGATACATCTAAAATTGAGAACAGCCCAGAAACATTGTGCTGATCTTTCCTGGATGAAGACTGAATTTCTGAAGACTAAGGTACAAACACAGTAGAGATATGCTATCATCAAATACACTATACTGAATCTATACAATCGAATAATAATAAAAAAGTATTCTTTATATATAAAATGTTTCCCGGATACCAAAAGATCAAATAAAAATCCCACCCCTCCTGCTGTGTTCCTAAGTATAGTATATGCTCATTTGGGAAATGTTTCACAGCACTTGTCTCAGGGCGATATTTTCTGGCTTACAGGGCTGGGATCAAAGGAACCAGAATCTCCCCTTACTTAGGGAGCCATGGTTTCCTAGAGCACCATACAGCAGATGGGTGTGCATGACTGCTGCATACATCAAGCGTATTCTGGTGGAGACCTGGTTATTGACAGCCTTCGCCATGGTTGCCAGAGGCCTCACTTACATTGTAGCTGTCATTCAATCTGGAAGCCAATGGGCATTCTCTCAAAGTCAGCCTGGCCCTACTTTTCTCTTTTTGGTTGGTCTGATACGCTATTATTATCAAAAGAGATTAATTTGTGAAGTCTTAAAATCAGCACTTTTCCTCCTCCAGAAGACCTTGCTATTGTTACTTAGAAATGATGTGAATCATTGGAGATGTGATAAATTCACAAATATTTAGTCCTTAGCCCATAGCAAGGTAGATACTGGATTAGAGTGTAAAACGTAGAGCATTTAATAACATACATGGGAAAATCAGAAAGAAAATTTGGATGCCAATTCTCCAACATCATTTCTATTATTTCTCATTAACATAAAATTGGTCATATATTTTGAACAACAGTGTTCCATGGCAACTTGGAATAATATATGCCTGTATTAAAAAAAGACTAATTAGAAAATGATTCAGAGTGAAAAACTAGTGAGTGACATTCTCTTCAGTAAATAACCAATATGCAACTTACTTACAAATCTCCAAATATCTATTCACATAAAAAAGACAAGGAAAATGAAGCAAAATCAAAGGTGTCTTGTAGAAATAAGCACCTCTCTGTAGGCACATGAGCTTGAAGGACAAGGTACCAATGGCTCCAGGTGTTTGCCATGTTAGATCAAGTTTGAAAGTCTTGATGTTATCAGCACTTGTCAGATGGTGCCCAAAAACGTGCATTTTGAGCTTGGGCCCTTTTCAGAGAGCTTCATATTCCAAAAGAAGACAAATGACCACTGAAATAACCTTTAATATCTGCTCTTTATGGAAGATTTTGTCTTATCAATTAGGAAATAACTATATCTCTAAACTTTACATCAGACTGCCAGTGGGTGCGCCTGATATTAATGCTCTTCACGATGCACCAGAGTGTTTATAATCACATAATATATGGTTCTACTTTAAAAAAAGAAAAGTGGGGGTTGGATCAGGACTTAAGTTTGATTGATAATATTCAATCTTTTCAGAGTGAAAAATATATTAAAGTAACTGCTGTGAGTCACCTAATTATCACCTCCTAATTAGGTGAAATCTGTATGAATCCTTTAGGTGTGCCACAGGTAAACTTGTGATGAAAAACCCAAGAAACAAGGTTGACTTCAACAGACTTGTGAGGCCTTCCAGTTAATGTTTGATAATAGTGATAAATTTCAACACAGTAACATATTGCATATGCAACTTATGGGTGTCATATATCCTTGCCCCAAAGATACAATATTTTTAAATGGGAGCCTAGGTGGTCTAGACATTAAAAATTTGTGATGATCTTTTAAGACTCTAACAACATTACCTCTATATTCAAAATAATATAAGTATACTAGGACAATTAATGAATACCAAAAACCTTTTGTTAAATATAAAATGCATTTCTGCCAAAGTGTTTTCAACAACTGAGACCTTGAAGTTCCACTAAACAGTGTTGGTAAGAACACAATGTTCTCCTTCCCCTGCATGACATTATGTCTATTATTAAAGAATGTTCTCAAAGAGCAATTTGCAATGTATTTTCAACAGAAACAACCTCAATAAGAATTGTATATATTCAATATTTGATTCAGAAATAGTTACATTCCCTTTCAATGTAATGTGAATCTTCCACAAGGAAATTTTAACCAAAGTCTTCCCAGACTGCAGTAAAAGAAATCTTTTATATACTTTCAAATACTGTGCCTTTTTATTTAAAACAGTGTAAACATAACAACTCAACACCACCAATGATTGGAAAAAGACTGGTTATGTGAACACTAATTTCCTTGAATGCCCCATGAAAATAAGGGTAAATAAAACAGACAAATCTTCAGGAGAAGTTTCAGTTCACCTTAGCAGTGGTAAAAATATTGCTTTATTCCAAATGAACATACAACACAATTTACTGTTCTTTTGGGGGCTTCCTGTGAACTGAAAAGTCTGGGCTTTGTGATTTCAACAATTTATTCTTTCCATATTAACCACAGAAGCCAATGTCTTGGTCCACAAATAGTAGACTTGCTACAAAATAAATAGTAATGAGGATGACGAGAAAGCAAAGGGTAACTGTCAATTTGATAATTGGCTTGTGGAAATCATTTAAATATGCATGATTCAAAATAAACACACATCCTCAACTTGCCTTGTGATACTGATATCATTAATGAGCCAATAGTTGTTCCTCTCAAAAGTATTCACACCAGAAAATGATCTTGACGTTGTCAAGAGTTTTATAGGACCCCGCCATGCAAGTGACCTTGATCTAAGAACTTACTAACTGAACTTTATACTTGATAAATTTAAAGTGAACAGATCTGAGAGGGAAATTTTTTTTTCTGAATATTAAATTCCCTGATGTTTCAGAACAAATTTTAGCAAGCTTAATATGCACACACATGCACACACATACACACAATGAACATATGTGCATACAGCATACCTGTGCTCGAGTGAGCAAGCCCATACCAATGCCCGTTTGTGCGCGCACACGCACACATACATACACACACACGTGCGCACACATGTGTGCGCACGCTCCCACACACACAGGCACACACACACTGAGAAACGCTCCTTTGGAGCCCCTACACAATCTCAAAGAAAAACACTTCTATTCGCATGGTTTTAGTGACACGACATTGTGATTTTTCTCATCTCTTTTTCTATAATAATTTCCTTCACACCTCCCTCTGAGATTCTGTGCCTTCAAATTTCAGAGGGAACTGGCACATGAGAGTAGCTAAGACTGCCCCCGATTACTCCTTCTATCTCTTGTCCTCCCCCTTCCAGAGTCTTTGTGTCGTTCTTCAAAAATGAAAGAGAAAACACTACATTGGTTGACATGACATAACCTGTGAGGAGGCTGTCGAGTGAATAGAAATTTAGGGGTTGGGACCAGCAAGCCAAATGCAAGAGCCACCCGCTCACTGGCACGTCCACCCTCAGGATAGAGCTTGTCTCTTTGAAACCGGGTAACTGCCAGTGCTTTTTTATGAGGACACTGGTGCGGTGGGGCTGAGGGTCTGAATCACCCACATCTACTAAGAGCCAAAAGAGGCCGGCGTTGGGACTAACTGAAATGGTATTCAGAATTCTACCCAAAAGCTTTAGTGGTAAGCTTTATCCCTCCTGAAACATTTCTTTCCCTTTAAAAAAATATTTTGTTAAAAAACAGTATGATATGAGGGCGATAGACTATTTGGTTTCTTCTAAGTAGATGCTCTTAAATTAATGCATATAAATAATTTGTATTTAATTTCCTCTCTTTTCCTGTTGAGCAAAGCACAGAATGCACAGATTCCTCCATCTTACGTCACTTGGTCAATGCAGAGTCTCTTTGTATTTCCTTTCTTAAGACAAATTGTGCCTCGCGTTCTGATTTGGCCGTGGGACTCAGGGGGAGAAAGGCTGTGTTTTCACTTGCACTGTCCTCGGTTTCTACGCTGGCCAGTTCATAGTCCTCTGACCGCCTGGCGTCAGTCAGAATTCGGATCTGCTCCTGGACAGTTTCTAGCAATATTTTCACTTCTTGTTGTTCTGCTATAAGACAATCGCTGACTGGAATACTCACATTGACAATATCAGCAGAGTAGGAGTTTTTGTACCATTTGATGCTTTTGACTTCAGAAATCCCTGGCATTTGCATGCAGGTTTCCTCTAGACCCACTGAAGGGATGATGGGCACGGAACTGGCCCGCGTGGATGAATAGCCCATCAGGTCCTTTTGATCCAAGCTATTAAAATAGGAATTTGTCTCTCTTGAAGGCAGTTGCATATTTATGGATGCATTTTGTTGGGTTTTTAAACCACTGGATGAATACCTGAAAAAGAAACATGGTGTTACAGGTTCTGCTTTCTGCTGTGCTTCCTTAGAGCACTATTCAGTCAACAAAGCACTTCCACATGCACCATCTCACTGAATTCTCACAGCAACCCCATGAGACGGATAATATGCTCCCAGTTAAACAGAGAAGTAAACTGAAGCTCAGAGAGGTGAAGTGACTTGCCCAAGGTCACACAGAAAATAAGTGACAGACTGAGACTCAAACCCAGATCTTCTTACTTGAAGTCCAGGGATCTTTCAACACACCACAGCTGTATAGGCAGGTGGGGTATAGTCTTCCTGACCTCTATCCTAGAATACAAAGTAAATGGGGATTGAGCAGGTAAGTGTGGCCTTTCCATAGTGACAAACAGGAAACCCATAATGGCATTACTCCACTCCATCCATGTGACCACCCTCTCAGCCCGGGTTTAGTCTGTAGACTCGTGGCCACACTAGTTGGGGGCGATCAGGAAGCCCAACATGAAGCATCAAGGTGCTATCATCCTGAGTGTTTCTGCTTCACACTGAGTTTACGGGGACCAAATCCGATTTTCAGTGGCTCTCTACTCTGTAGAAACTGCCTCACTGCCAGATTGCTGAGCCTACAAATGGGATGGAGGCATACAATTCCTCTCCAGGGATGAACATGAAGTGAAGTCCATTGGGCCTCTACCAATATAGCAACTTTCCTCACATGGTTTCTGGAGCCAAGTAAGGTAGTTCGTTGGTGCACGGCAGTAGCTTGTCAAGAATGCTAAGGTACCATTCCAAGTCTTTGGAATATGCCAGGATCTGGCTAGCCCTCTTATTGCCTGTTCAGAGCCAGTGAATTTTCCAGTGCCAGAGAGTAGGGCAGGTATGTTGTAGATTCACAGAAATGTGGTTTGGGGTCCTGAACAGTAGTCCCTATTCTCTCAGTTGTTTGTCCTTAATTTAAATGTTAAATGAAACATTAAAATTTAAGCATAATCTAAACATATCCACCCTCCATAGAATAGGTCTTATTCCCCTTGTCTTGCATTACAATGCAAATAACAATCATGTTTATAAATGGAAAGAATAATTGCAATGAAGTGTCTTGCATGCTAAATAGAAGTATTTATTGTAAGGACACAATCAGAGCAATTTAGGGGTCTGTCTTTTCACCAGGCAGTGAGAAAAGATGAGGATCAAATTTAGGTGTCTTTGTAGCTCCATCCCCTCTTACTATGCCTAGTACAGAGTTGGCAATCAATAAATCCTGATCAAGTGGATGCATGAATACATGAACAAATCTTCAAGGTAAGTGCCCCCCTTATATCCCAGTTAATGTCCATTTCACACATAATAACAGCTGACATTTGCAAAATGTTTTTTAAAAGCATGCTTATGTCTAATTACCTCATTTAATTTTTTAAAAACCTGTGGCTTATTTATTATTATTACCATGCAATGGATGAATAAACTAGATTAAGGGGCACTCAAGTGACTTCCCTCAAATTATACCTTTGGTAAGCAGCAGAGGAATAAGTTAATCCCAAATTGTTTGATTGTAATTCTTCTTATCAAAGCCAGAAATGAGTGGGCATCCTAAGGTGCACTAGAACACCTTTTTAGGGATGTATAATCTTTTTTTACAATTATAGTCTAATTGTATAGTCATGTAGAAGGAAATTCCCTGGGGGATCTTATGCCTTTCACTTATACGTTATATGGTTGAAAATCTGACCCTAAAGTTTCTGTTCAATGTCTTAATTTCAATAAGAAAAAAGGGGTCAGATGTCAACCTGTTAGCATCACTAATATGCATGAAGATAGAGGATGTCTGCTTATCGCATTCACCAATGGCACAGACCAAGAAATATAATTGGGATAAAATTGTATTCCCCATAGATATCTTCTGGGTGTATCAGTGGCTAGAATTTAACAGGTTGAAATGTGATGGTGACAGGTGCACATTCTTATACCAGCATCTAAATATTCCTTGTAAAACTGTTGGGTAAAGGCATAAATATCTCAGGGGACTTAGTAAATTGTAGTCTCATGACTACATTGGCATGATGACGAAGTAGTCAAAGGCAATTCAAACCAAACGTGGGGCAGTCTTCTGAATTACGGACTTGGGTGAGAAAGAGGAATTGCAATTAGCTTATGTGTCATCTTGCAAGTCAGGTATGGGACACATGGCTGGCAATAACTGAAATCTAGAATGTTACTATAACATGGAGAGGACTTCAAACAATTAGAACTCTCCAAAAATGTGATTTTGTTTTATATCAGACATGATTTTAAGTCCCAATGCCATTACAAGCTCTGGAATCTTAGACAAATGGCAGCCTCACTTATATTTTTTCGTTAATTAAAACAGGTGGAAATACTGACCTAGGGGAATTCCTCTGGGGACTAATCTAAGTAATGTCTCTGTGCTATTCAACCAGGGTCCTCTCTTCCTTCTCAGAATGAAAGGTCCCAGACTGGTATTTGAGTAGAAGCTACATACTACTCTCCAGAAGTTTAAGCGAGAGCTAAATTTCTAATGTGGTTCTGGATTAGAAGATACTTCAGAGTTCTGTGTCCCTTAAGAGTCACTGACTCTTTCACAAGTTTGATCCATAGCTTGTCATTCAGTGACTATAAAATACCAGTTTGAGCTGCCCTTCCTCTGATCTCTCACCAAAGAAATCACAAGTGCATTTCATCTGTAACTAGGGGAGTCAAAGCATCCTTTTAAAGATGAGAAATTCCAACAGTAGTCACTTGGTTTGGTTCCCAGGGATTCGGCCAAGGAATTTGTGTTTCTGCAGGGGACTCCGAGCCTCAGTTCCTGGTGTGCATGGCCTTGAAATCAACTGACTAAATTGAAGAGATCCACTTTTCCCTCCAAAGCCATACACTTAGCTATTCCATTTATATGTCATCATCCACGAATGTGATTTTCTTCACATTTCTTTCCCGGCTTAGTGGTTCATTTAGTCAGAAAGGCCAGTATTCAATCTTGGTCCTTTTACATGGGATATGCCACCTTAGGTTAGCCATTTAAACTCTGCTATTCTTAGTATGTTCATTTTTAAACTTCTTAAAGGATCACTTAAGTCTGTAAAGTTGCTAGCTCAGTGAGGTAGGTATTCAGTTTGGATCCCTTCTACTTTGGATCCCTTCTACTTTGAAGGTGGCCATCTACTTCTGTGATTCCATTTCTTCCTGTCTAGCATATGAAGACATGAGTTTGATTTGCCTGACAGAACCTAGTTCAGAGCTCTGTAAGCCGTTGCCATGGTTGTCCCAGGTCTATCATTTGGGGGTAAATCTCCTAAAGAATCTCCTCTTCGTCTCATTCCTTCATCAGACCTCCCTATGATATGTGCTGGGTTCAAGCTGGGCTGACGTAAGTGCCAAGAAGAGAAGTCCTGTACACCAGGAGCCTAACTAGCAGACAGCGCCCACACGCTTGATAAACAAGCAGCAGATGGCTGATAGCTCTCGTAAATTCATTCACTCCCCCTCGGGGCTAGGGCCAGATTTGAAGAGGGCCTTTAGCTGTGAAATTCTATTACCAATCCCATTTCCAGTCCGGAGAGCCGGTCAGTCCCCCAGGAGTGGAAAATAGCTGTTTTTAAGAACTGAGAATGAGATTGCTCCCTGAGATTCATTGTGCTGAGCACACAGTGACTTAGAGTCACCATTTATCAACATCGGGTGCATATCACACACAGGAAAATACACGTGGCCAGCCAGCTGGAGAGAATATTCCAAACCCAATGATGGTTGAACCAAAACAAAACTACCACTATGCAGACAATAAGTGTAAGTCTCCCAGGAGGTAAAAGACAAAGCAGTGCCTGAACATGCATGGAAATCTCTGAGCCTCTGAAGATTCATGTATGTAGGGTTCAAGCCTATGCCTGGCATAGGCTCAGAGCATCCTTAACATATGGGATGAGAGCCATAACAGTACCCAATGAAAAGAAAGACAGCATGGGCTGGGTTCTCTCCCCACCCACAAAATCTCTGAACTTGATTTCCCTTCACTCGTTCTCACCCGTATATATATTCCTAAGTAACAGACATTATTAGTGATTTAAGAATCATTATCCGTGCTTAGCGATTTAAGAAGAAAAGAAATGATGAAACATGATTAATTATAATTAGAGGCTAAATGCAAGCCCCTTTTCTAGATATAAGGCAAAGAAATATGCAAACTGCTTCTTGACTTGCATTATACATTTTGGACAACCTGGTTGTTATGTTGAATTTACAAACTGTCACCCCAGATCTGTACCAAAAGTATTTTACAGCCTATTTGGAATTGCTTCAAAATTACAAATTTCTTTCTGAAGAAATCTGTTGCTGAGCTTTGTCAGACAGGGCATTGCTGTATGTATAACTTGCCAAGAAGAAAAGGAAAAGGTAAGGCTCGGTGATAGATGTCTCCTAACTGCTTTGGCCCTCAGTTTGATATAGACAGTCTGGAAAGATCAGCCAGGCCAAAGCAGCATAGAAACCTGGCCTGCCTTATCCAGAGTGATAAAAAACAGATGCAACAAGAACCTGGCTTGAGTGAGAGAACGGATTCCTGAAAGTTCTGGAATAAACCCTAATTGCATTGCTCTTGAAATTAATAGCTCTCTAATAGTTCCTGTGACAATAAATGCCAGACTAGTTTTCTGCTTACTGTGTGTCAGTTACAAGCCCTTTACACATGTAATTTTTTTTAATCTGCCCAACAACCCTTAGGAAGGTGGTATTATTTTGCCCAATTTATACATGAGAAAACTTAAGTTCAAAAGATAAAATTTTTTTCGAAGATTAGATTTAAACTCCAGTCAGTTTAAGGAAGGGCTACCATGTCTGACTGGGTGATTTATGCCAATCAGGTGAATGGGGGCTAAAATTCATCCTACTCCACTCACCATGCCATGAGCCCTTGAGGGTCTGCATCCACTTGGAGGAAAGGGCACCTTTTGCACTGCAAGAATGAACAGCAGCCCTGGTGTCCAAAGCCCATCTTTCCACACCTACACCACAAATGAACCTAGAGATCTGAGTTCAGCAAGTTGTACTTTGACAATATGCTGTCAACATTGACTGAGACATGTTCAAGAACACTCTGGGCAGAAGCAGATACTATATATAAATACATTACAGATTACTGTTGAGGGTATTGCCCACAATATTGATTAGAGAATTGAGTAATTGTTTTTCAAACCTAAGAATGAAGGAACACGTTAGTCCTCCTAAGAAATCTCTTTTTCTTTTAAATCAAAGACAAATCCCCAGTTGTTTTAGCAACTATGTAATATACTGCCTAGATAGCTATACACTTACTTGCTCCCTAGTGTTATTTTTCTGTCTCACATTTCCCTAATATCTGTTTTCATTGTACCTATTCTTTTTAGTTTATCTTTTGTGGAACAAAGATAGAAGTAAGCATAAATAGACTATTAATGACAAAAATCAATGAAGAAAACCCCAAAGAACATAATAACTCAATTGAAAGTTTGAACATTCACGACACCCTCCCTAAATTCCATTGCTTTTAAGACCTACCCTTGCCGAGGTATCATATCCTGGTCTGGGATCCTTGATTCCTCAAGTTGCTGATACGCTGGTCCCACGATGCCACCCAGCCTACTTCTGGGCGAGGGGGGTGTTCTCCTGAAGGCATTCCTATGGAGCATACCACTCCTTTGCCCTGGGCTGCAGCAAGAAGAGAGACTCCTGCTGGGATGAAAGAAAACCAACAGATTGATCCTAGCACGAACCTTGTATGTGGCTGCTCAAACTTTTCAAACACTGCCTTTTCACTCCAGATACTCAAAGTTCTAGATTAGGCTCTCCATCCATGACGGTAGAATATCTGCTAGGAGGAGACCAGAAGTTGCTGAATCCATTCACCCTTGCAGGAACTGAGACAAAGAGAAGTTCCCATGTTTCTGGCTTTCTAGTTTGGAGCACAATGGACTAAAAAAATCACAGGTTTCCAGCCAAAATAAGAGGTGGGCTTAAGGAATTCTCAAGCTCCTGATTCTCAGCCACCCTCATTATCCAGGATAGAGTAGCTATCTCTCTAATAAAAATAAAAATGGCTTTGTTATTAGATACTGACAAAAACTAAACACAGGAACTCCGAAGGGATTCACCGGGAAAAGTTCACTTGTGTTAGTGGTAGAATAAATAAACCTCATTTGAGTTGGCATTCTCTCCTTAACATATGTGCTAAATTCCAAGTTTACTACCTCAGATTTTCATCAATCTTGCGAAACTAAATTGGTTTTCTTTTGAATTTGCTTTTAATAAACATCTGATTATATATTTTCCTTGACTCATACACCCAAACACCTAAATAACCATGTTTTCAGATGCCATCACAGGGCAAAAGGCATACATGGGATATATCTTAGGTGAAATTGAGATTCCTACATAGATCATGCTAAGCAAAAGAGCTAGACTCTTTATAAAAATCAATTGCTAATTTGACTTGTTACCTATTCCATACCCATTTCCATCTCTACCCCACTGAATGTACCCTACAGCCATGGGGACTGGTAAGGAGAACTCTGTTCCTATGTAGACATTCCATGCGATGCCAGTTTATGTGGTCAAACTTGTTCTGCAGTGTTCAGATAACAAGTGAAGTTAGAATCTTTTGCTGTATTCTCATTTAACTCTAAAAATACCAATAAAGCCATATGGAGAAAGGTGAAAATCATTTTCAAAATTTCAACAAACCTATCAAGTTCTAAAGGGACCAGTTTCCCAAAGTAATTTTACCCATGTCACTACATTAATTGGTGTTCTGGAACTTTCTCTCCCAACATTACTGTTATTTCTACTTAGTAGATACAAAACAAAACATCTCATATATTTAAGATCTGAGTTTGAGAACCTGACATTTGAGAGCCAGGAGACACTTTCTTGGTTTTGGCAAAGTGAATGATCAAACTTTACCTTCTTCAAGCCAACATTAACTTCTCGAGTTTGTACAAACACTAGGTCATACCTTGCAACATATTATACCTTCATTCTTTATCATAATATTTCTTGTATGTTGACAACATGGGACTGCTAGTTAGGTCACTGAGGCCACAAGTTTAAAGAGTTCCAATAGCTCTTTTTTCCCCTCCCTTCTAGCATCTATCTCTATTATCCAGGAGCTATTATGGCGTCTGTGGGGGTACTCAGGCTTTGGTCCTAGAATTAGCTGCATCTGAGGGTGCATCTCAGGTCTGTACATTACTAGCAGCATGATACTGGGGGAAATATTTCTACCAGTCAGAGTCCTGAAGGGAAAGAGATGGTACTCTAATTTGGGTCATTGGGGAGATTTTACTATTTACAAAGGTGTCTTCAGTGTTTAAGGGGGGCGGGAAAGGCCAACATAGGGCACTACTGTATGTCGGGCCAGGTGACAAGGGAGGCTGTTTATATCACTGTAACTGAAGGGACAAGGGGAGGAGGAAACTATCAGAATGAAGAGGGAAGGGGAGTGGTAAGGAAAGGACCACCTGGCAGGCACTGTGGCCCCCGGGAAGAGGGACGAGGGATGTAGCTGAGGCGAGCAGGGAGGGAGGGCACAGAAAGACCAGGACTTCAGTCTCCACCCATCCTCCCATCTCCTGCCTGTGTTTTGTATTGACAGCAGACAAGAGAGCCTGCTGCTCTTTCAGTGCACAGGGCAAGGCAGAAAAAGGTAAAAACTAAATATGGGTCAGAGAGGTGCCAAAGGAAGGTATTAGCATCGTGCTTCAGTATCTTCATAGGACTGCAGTAGGGCTAAAAGAGAGATTATGCATGGAGCCGGGCAGGGAGTAGGGGCTCAGTGCAATGAGCTCCCCTGACTCCTTCTCTTCACCTGACAACTCGGGGGCTCATGGTAATCACCGAAAATCCTGGTCTTATTTCACTCTAAAAACCCCACATATGTGCTGTCTATAAGAGAGTTATATTGCTAAAATGTAATGTAATAGGTATGACATAACATAATAGATTTTTCTTTAAAAAGCAAGAGGATTGTTTTCCCTTTGAACTAAACATGAGAAATAATGGCTTTGAATTAATAGCTTTGTTATAATGAGTTATCCAAATAAGTCATGTTTGCAGTGCACAAAAAAGAAATTAATTATTCATAGCTAGCCAAACTGTCACAACAACAAAGTCTTCCACTATGAACTAGTGACCCATCTTCAAAAACAGTTCTACACCTATTGATCAATCAACTATTCAAGCCTTCTAACCCAGTGGCATTCGGGAAGTTATAGAGCAGTTTGCAGGATGTATAAATCAGTGACCAGGTTATCAATCATGAAAACGTTTAAGTCTACTGCATGTTTTACAAAACAAAAGCTATGATATATTAAACTATAATTTACAAAGTTCTAAAAGCGCTTTATAAATCAACCCTTGCCTATCTATCAGGACACAATGTATGCCAACAAATACTGCAATGTCATTGAACCAAACAAAAAGGAAGATCTCTTAAAAATGTCCTTATTTGATTTGTGAGTGGTTCCTAGAAACATAGTAGAAGCCAAGTTTAAGAAGGGGGTATGTCAACAGACAAGGAATAAGGTCAGGTATTTGCAGCTCAAATACATTAGAAACTGTAATTCTTTTTTATTTCAACTTTAAAACATTGATGGCATAATATAGTCCTAGAATAATATTATACATAATTATTTTACTCGACTGGATGGGACACCACTTCAACATGTGTTATAATCCGCAGGAGAAAATGTTGTTTTGGAGAAAATATCCACCTTATAAAAGGCTGGTAATTTTGGACTTATTTCCCTAATTAAAGAACTTCCATTAGATCTAGTGAACTAAAATGCTCTTTTAACAAGAAACTCTCTGTAAATGCCTCAAATGATATCACCCAAAACTTGTAGTTAATAAATAAAGCCAAATATATTTCAATTCCAAGTTGAAAATATTTAAACCATTAAAAAAAAAACAAAAAACTTAGCAAACCTTTGGTATCTCAGTCTCTACTCACGTAGAATGAGGAAAAAAAAATCACCATCCAATAATGAGGATTAGTGTACAGAGAACCTCCCAGTAAATGTGGCCAGCATCAAGAAAATCCTTTTTTAGGGCGCCTGGGTGGCTCAGTCGTTAAGCGTCTGCCTTCGGCTCAGGTCATGGTCCCAGGGTCCTGGGATCGAGCCCCACATCGGGCTCCCTGCTCTGCGGGAAGCCTGCTTCTCCCTCTCCCACTCCCCCTGCTTGTGTTCCTGCTCTCACTATCTCTCTTTCTGTCAAATAAATAAATAAAATCTTTAAAAAAAAAAAAAAGAAAATCCTTTTTTAGGGGACTCACTGAGAGTCAAGGAAGAAGATAGTTTCCTTGTATAATGCATGTTTCTGTCATGGAGGTTTTCAAAACATTGCCTAGATATGTGAAAACCAAGGGTCAACAATATTTATCTGTTACCGTTGGGGGCAACTGGCTGTTTTTTCAAGGTTTTTTTTTTTTTTTTTAAATATAGTTGACATGCAATGTTATATTTGTTCCAGAGATACAACATAATGATTCTACAATTCTATACATGACTTGATGCTCACCATGATAAGTGACAACTACTATTTTGTACCTTCTCCTTTTTTGAATTTTAATCTTTTCATATGTATATATTTAATTTTAAAATACTGTACTTCTCACTAAGAAAAGGATACTTAAATCACTGCACAACTTCCACAAAGACTGAGGCTATTACATTCAGATGCACATAAACATAACATCAGTCCCAAATTTTGGCACTTGGTTTGGGACGAAGACTGCATCTTTGGAGTTTCAGATTTTTGTATATGAAATGCAGCACGTGACTAGAAGATGCTAAAAAACTTGCTTGGACTCCGAATGTTATGGTATTTATAAGATAATCTTGTGTTTGGCTTTCTACCCCAAAGAACCAATTTCTGTGGTCAGCTTGCAAAAGAGTGCCACCCCATTAATAACAGATCTTATAATCCCAAGGAGAACACCTGCCAAGCTTCCTCCCCCTGAAAAGTTTTCTTTGTGTAAGAACCATGTTGGAAGACCTGGAGTGTGTCACATCAGCTGCCTAGGGAAGAATTAGTCATTAAATTTGCAGACGGTGATAAGGCAGGCTAGGAGAAATCATGTTTTTAATAGTTTTTCAGAATGCAATTGTTTCATTCACTGGTCTGTGTCTGCAGCTTTGATGAGTGTTGTTAATAGTTCCTTCAGGCTTCTTACAGGGGCATGGCTGCCTGCTGTCAGCTTTGGTTTACTGGCTGTCAGCTGCTTGAGCATCCACTCCACGGAGAACGAAGGGGAAGCAAGAACAATCATCTCTCCTGAATCAGGTTGCCATTTGCTGGCCTGTGTTGTCCAGCGTCAGACGTAGTGTGAACGTGCCCATCCCCACCGTGAGTAGCTACCTGTACCTGTGGTGTTTGACAGGCTGGCTTCCTCTGTCAGGAGAAGGGACCTCTGGGAATGACTGGGGGCCGGCAAAACTTGACTCCATCATTTTCTCCAATGCAGTCACAGGATGCCTTTCCGCCTTTGAATACTGTGGGAAACCACATGCACAGAGTTGAGCTGGAGGATAAATTATGAGAGGAGGGCCTATAACACTATAGCTAGATATTGAGAAGTTACTGAACTTGCCAGTAATTTGTCCACTGGGCACCTGATCAGGAGAACGACAGAGACATCACTGGCATCCCATTTCTCACACACTGAGTATGGTCTCCGTCCTCCCCCCAAACTCTGCTTAGATAAGGTCCATCCAGGAGGGTTCTCCACTTTAGAATTTAAAATATGTCTTCTCATTTCCATTTACACCCATGGCACACTGTGCCTGACAGGCAAAAACACAAGTATTTTTTATTCGATATACATTTTGTACACACAGGAATTAATTAGTAGCTGGACTACAAATAATAGGGATTCAATAAATAGTGATTGAACGAACTTCGGAACATTCTCAGAATTACGAGGATATTGATTCAGAGTACCTGCCCTCGGCACTCCACCATTCTCCTCCTTCAGCCTTTGCCAAGTAGTTACTGGGCTTAATAAGAGAAATTTGTGAGCATTTCACTCTTTATAGCTAGTAAGCTGTGGTTTCACCTTTGACTATGATATCTTATAAGGCCCAGGAGCCTTTGGGGAAACCTATAGAGATGACACATTAAGAAAAACTTTGCCCCAAGGGAAATATCATATGGTATCTCAACCAGGCAGCAAGCTGTCGACTTTAATACTCCCGGGACACATAGCTCTTGAACAGGCAACAAGGGCTAGCAGGTTTCTCTTCCAGAAACTCCAGATAAAAACTATCCTGACAAATGACAATTTTAGAATGCTAACCAATCCAGAGAAAATTTCGAAATCTGGATATTCATATCTAATGTATGAACAAGAATTTTACAGAACAACGAAGACAGATATGCAATATACATATGGAAAAGTGTACAACTGCATTCATTGTAAAGGGATAAAAATCAGAATAGAGAAAATTAAATTTCAAGAAGATCTAGTAAAGGTACAGATTCAAGAAAATTAGAGTTGGTACTAATATGTTGGGGTACAAATTGCCAATATGTTCCAAAATGTTAAATATACACACTCTTTGATCCAGAATGTTACTTCTAGGACTTCCCATCATTAATATGATTGTAAAAATTCAAAATAATATCATCACTAGAGTATACCAGTGGTACAGTTTTTAATAACAAAACAAAATAAATATAAAACACAAACAACTGGACACAATAGAAATATCCACAAATGAAAACTACACAACCATTGAAAAGAATAAAATCAAGGTACAAAAAAAATATGCATAATATGAATCCATTTGCATACATAAGGAAAATGAAGTGAACAGATATACATATATTGCAAGTGTGTATATGTGTATATACATATATTTAGTTTTATGTATACATATACACACACATATATAGATTTTGTATGTACATGTACATACATATTTCTATGTGTGCATTTGTGTGTCTGTGTGTTTCCCATGCAACAACACAGGATGCAGATAAAAAAAAAAAAACTATTAACTGGATGTTATCCTTGGGGAAAAGTGTATCAGGGGATATGGGTTACTGAGATTAGGCAAAATGTCAAGGTTATGTAACTAACCTTAAGATTTCAATCTCTACTGTTTTCTTCTTAAGTACTTCCAAAATAAACCACATAGGGGCAGTCATAACCATGTCTTGAAACACTATCTCAATTCTACAAAATGGACTCACATAAGCAGGTCAGACTTTTTGCAAAATGGAGTAAATTGACACAGAAAAAAAAGACGATATGGAGATAATTTGGAAAAGGTGGCTATTTTCAATAATCCAAAATTACAAAGATCCAAAAAATGATGTAAATACCTTCATGTGTGCTTTTTTATTGACTAATTAATGTTAATTATTACTAACCATCCATGGGAAAAGTGCAATGAATAGACATGTCACTGGAATATAAACAACATTCTTTCTATCTGACCTTCAGGTTCTATAAAAGACCAACTAAGTGTTTGTTTGTTTTTTAATCCCAATTTTTAATAAATTGGTTTAGAAGACAAACTTGGATGCCTGGAATATTCAGCTACAGAAACAAGTGAGATGACCTGGAGAGATCTGTGGCAAATGGGAGGCGGTAAGTCTCTGCTCCTGCAGAGGTCTATGGGGGCCACATCAGCCAAGTGTTTCTGCAGCATCTAGATATTCTAGAGAAAACCTCTGCTTCTTTTTTGGGGGGGGATACCAATCAGTTTTTATTTTTATTTTATTTTAATTCTAGTGTAGTTAAAATACAGTGTTATATTAGTTTCAGGTGTGCAATATAGTGATCCAATAGTTCCATGCATCAAGATAAGTGTGCTCTTAATCCCCATCACCTGTTTCACCTATCTCCCTTACCCACGGCCCCTTTAGTAACCATTGTTTGTTCTCTATAGTTAAGAGTCTGATTTTTGGTTTGTCTTTTTTCTTTGTTCATTTGTTTTCTTTCCTAAATTCCACATATGAGTTAAATCATATGGTATTTGTCTTCCTCTGACTTATTTCACTTAGCATTATACTCTCTAGCTCTATCCATGTTGCAAATAGCAAGAGTTAATTCTGTTTTACGACTGAATAATATTCCTATATGTTTGGGTATACACACACACACACACACACACACACATCCCGTATCTTCTTTATTCACTCATCTATCAATGGATGCTTGGGCTGCTTCCATAATTTGGTTATTGTAAATAATGCTGCAATAAACCTATGAGGGGCATATAGCCTTTGCTTTGAATGAGACTTTTGATCCTGAAAGCTAAAAGGTTTTGTTAAAAATCCTGGATTAAAGTTTTGAATAGAATCAACCTGATTATGTTCTGTTTATTCATAGTGTCTATAATAGATACTATGTTCTAAATCTTTTCTTTCAAATGCTTGCATTGTTGTTATACAGTTGCTTCCGATTGTACTATTTTGGTCAATTAACACAAATTTACTTTCAAAATTTATTTTTTTGGATTTTTCTTCTCTCTCACAGACTTTATGAGAATCATTTTCATTTCAGTGGCTGCATTTAACATGCGATTCAGGTTTAAGTTGCTATACTCCTATCCAGGGTTGGTTGGAATTCTCAGGAGAACCCAAAGATGAAACAAACAAAAGACACTAGTGGATTTTAAAGCCCTTGGCATCTACAGCTACAGCAAACATTAAATGAAACCCACTGCTAACCAAATTAACATAAAACCTACACTAAACATCTGTTTACCTCAGGATTATCCAATGTATCATGTCTACTTTTTAACAAAAAATTATAAGGCATACTAGAATATATATACATAAATGAAGTCTGAAGATGCAAAATAAGGACCACAACTTGACTCAGATACCACAGAAAAGTTGGGATGATCAGACATGGAATTTAAAATAAGCACAATAACTATGCTTAGAGCTGTAAAGGGAAAGGTAGACAGCATGTGAGAACAGTTAGTAGTGTAAGTAGAGAGATGGAAACTCTAAGAAATACTCAAAAGTAAACTAAATATAAAAAATACTGTAACATAAATGATGAATGCACTTGATAGGCTCATCATTAGAGTGCACACAACCAAGGAAAGAATCAGGGAACTTGAGTATTAATCAACAGAAACTTCCTGACATGAAACACAAAACAAAAACAATATATTTAGAAAAAAAGAAGAGAAAAAAGAAAGGAAGAAATGAATGATAAAATTGAAAAACTGTTGAAAAATTTCAGATGGTATAACATATGCATAACTGGAGTTACTGAAGGAGAAGAAAGAAAATGGAGCAGGAAAAATATGTGAATAGTAACTGAGAACTTTTCAAAATTATTGACAGACACCAAACCATAGATACAGGAAGCTTACAGAATATCAAAACACCAAAAGGATAAATACCAAAAAAATCTACATCACAGCATATCATATTCAAACTGTATTTTTTTAAAAAGGAAAAAGAGAAGTAAAGAAAAAAATAACACAAAAATAAAATAAAATGCTGAAAATAAAACCAAAGAAAATAAAAACCTGCTTATAGAAGAAAAAGATGAACAAATATAGTGGAATTCTAACCAGAAATCATGCAAACAAGAAAAGACAGGAGTGAAATACTTAAGAATAAACACCAAACTGAAAATATATCTCTGGTTAAATTATCCATCAAAAATAAAGGAGAAATAAAGACTTTCTTAGACCAACCAACAAACAAAAAACAGGAAATTCATCACCAGCAGACTTGTCCTGCAAGAAATTTTAAGAGAAGCTTTTCAAGGAGAAACAAAATGATATAGGTTAGAAACTCAGATCTACCTAAAAAAGGAAAAATGCCAGAGAAGTAATAAGTAAAAGTAAATTAAAATATTTTATATTTCTTATTATTAATAGATCAGTTGAAAAAAGTGTTTGTTCAAAATAATTGGGTATTGTGGATATACTGTATACACAAATTAATAATTGGCAGCAATTTTATAAAGAACAGGAGAAAGGAATTGTGAATACTCAATTATAAAATACCTGGACTAACCAGGTATTTGAAAGTAGACTTAGATTAGTTGTAAATATATATTATAAAATCTTGAGTAACCACTAAAAAATTATAAAAAGAAGTATAATTGATATGTTAAAAGAGGAGAAAAAATGGAATCACACTAAATAATTAAAACCAGAGAAGGAAGAAATAGAAAAGAACAAAAGAAACAAAGAACAGGTGCAAAGAACTGAAAATGGTTATAAATATGGAAGATATTAATTGAACTATATCATTAATCACTTTAAATATGAATGGTCTAAATACACTAATTAAAAAACAGAGATTATCAGCATGTGTGAGAAAAAAACCCAACTATATGTTGTCTATAAGAAACCCTCTTATATAAAGACAGAGATAGAATAAAAGTAAGAGAGGAGGTAAAAATATATCATGCTAAAAGAAAGCTAGAGTAGATATAATAATTTCAGACAAAGCAGACTTCAGAACAAGGAAAAGTTTTAGGGACAAAGAATGATGTAAAAAGTATCATTTACTTAATGATAAAGGGCTAATCCTCCAAGAAGATAAAACAGTTCTTAACATTTATACACCTAGCAACAGAGCATCAAAATTCATAAGGCAACAACTGATAGAACCTCAAGGAGAAATAGACAAATCCACTATTATACTTGGAGTGTTCAACACCTGTCTATTAGTAATTGACAGATTCAGCAGTCAAGAAATCATTGAGGATATAGTTGATCCACATAGCACTTTCAATCAACTGCATTTAATTGATACTTATAAAATACTTCTAAAGTGGCAGTCTACACTTTCTTTTTGAGCTCATGGAACATTCATCAAGATAAATCACATTCCTGGCTATAAAATACATCTTAAGAAATTTTTTTAAAAGATTTTTTTATTTTTTAAGTAATCTTTACACCCAGCGTGGGGCTCAAACTCACAACCCTGAGATCAAGCGTCTCATGCTCTACTTACTGAGCCAGCCAGTTGCCCCATCTAAAGAAATTTTTAAGAGATAGAAATCATAAATAGTATATTCTCAGACCATATTGCTAGAAATCAATAAGAAAAAGATAAATGGAAAATCCAAAACTCTTTGGAGAGTAAACAACATACTTGTAAATAACAGAAAGCTCAAAGAAAAGTCACAAGAGAAATTTTAAAATATTTTTAACTAAATGATAATGAAAATACAACTTATCAAAATTTGTGTTAGGTAATCAAAGCAGTGATTAGAGATAAATTTACAACATTAAATTCTTATATTTAAAAAGAAGAAATATCTAAAATCAGTCATCTGAATTTCTACCTTAGGAAACTAGAAAAAGAAGAGTAATTTAAACCTGAAACAAGCAGAAGAGAAATAATAAAAGAGAATTAATAAAATTGAAAACAGGGGTATCTGGGTGGCTCGGTTAAGTGTCTGCCTTCGGCTCAGGTCATGATCCTAGGGTCCTGGGATTGAACCCCACATTGGGCTCCCTGCTTGGCGGGAAGCCTGCTTCTCCCTCTCCCACTCCCCACCCTGCTTGTGTTCCCTCTCTCGCTGTGTCTCTCTCTGTCAAATAAATAAATAAATCCTTTAAAAAATAAATAAATAAATAAATAAAATTGAAAATAGGAAAAGAATAGAGAAAATCAACAAAAGCAAAGCTGATGATTTGAAATGATCAATAGCATTGATAAATCTCTGGTTAACTAACCCAGAAAAAAAAAAAAAAGAGAAAAGATTATCAATAACAGAAGTGAAAGAGGCCATCACTACTACTCCCATGGACAGAAAAAGGTTAATAAAGGAACACTATGAATAACTGTATGCCCTCAAATTTGATCTCTTAGTTGAAATGGACCAATTTCTTGAAAGACCCGTGTCATCAAAGTTCATGCAAGAGGAAATAGGTAAGTTTAATCACCCTGTATCTATTAAAGCAACCTCCCCATTAACAAAATAAATGTCATTTAGGAGATCTGGAGATTCTAGGAAGGAATACAAACTTTGCTAAGGGAAAATGACTGTATTATAAATATATGAAAGAACATTAGTGGGAGGTGGGGATCAGAGGCATGCTGTCCTAAGTAACTTTGAAATGAGTGGAATCTGTAGACTAAAGGAAAAGTACTGCTCATAAACACTATCTGGCTGATAGATATATCTTTGATCTGTCTGCTGAGAGGGCTTAGAAGCAAGGACATACTCAACAAAAACCTCCAGAAAACCTATACTGAACTGATGAAGTATGTCAAAATGACACAGGAACCAACTGAAAGAGCTACCAATGGCCACAGCTGAAAGAAGTTGATATAAAATAAGAAAAAAATATTTATTGAATTATAACTTAAAGTATAAAATAAGTATCCATGAATTCATACTCTTAGATAAATGATGGACTTAATAAATAAATGAGGAACAAGAGATAAACTCTTTGCAGTAGCATTCCAAATAACATGTAGATACTCTGCCTTTACAAAGGGGGAGCATAACTCCCACTCCTTAAGTGTGGGCTACACAGAGTCACTTCCTTCCAAAGAGAACTCTATAGAAAGGAAGGGAAGAGTGAGATCACAGGGGAGACTCCTAGCAATTACTACCCCAGGTGACAAAGTAATCATCAACAGTGTTAAATCATATTGATAATGTGCACTTTTGATGAGTGATGATTTGGCACTTTATCTCTGTTGTCTTTCTCCCCACACTCCATTACCCCCAGTCTAATCACGAGAAAAACATCAAACTAATTCCAGTAGAGCAGCATTCTACACAATACTTGACCACTACTCCTAAAAACTGTCAGAGCCACTAAAACAAGGAAAATCTGACAAACTGTCGCAGCCAAGAGGACATATGACAACCAAATGTTACGTGGTATCCTGGGTGGAATCCTGGAACAGAAACAATTAGGTAAAAACTGAGGAGACCTGAATAAACTCTAGATTTGAGTTAGTAACAAGGCATCACCATGGGTTCATTAATTTTAACAAATGTACCATGTTAATATACGAGGCTAATAGGAAAAACTGAGTAGAGTGTATATGGGAACTCACTGTACTATTTTTGCAAATTTTCTGTACATCTAAAACTGCCTTAAAAAATAAAGTCTACTTTAAAAAATAAAAAAGTTATCGCTTCTCGGCCTTTTGGCTAAGATCAAGTGTAAAAAATAAGAAAGTTTAAAAAAAGCAAAAGATACATACCCCCAAAAAAGAAGCAAAAGAAGCAGAAGCAGAAGAAGCAGAAGAAGCAGAAGAAGCAGAAGAAGCAGAAGAAGAAGAAGAAGCAGAAGAAGAAGAAGAAGAAGAAGAAGAAGAAGAAGAAGAAGAAAAGAAGGAGAAGAGAGAGGACAAGGATGAGGAGGAGGAGGGTCCGGGAGGAGGAGGAAAAGAGGAATTTAGAGACTAAAGGTAGAATTCAGTCTTTATTTTCAGCTATAGGCCCTCAAGGTGTAGAATCCACTCAGCAAACAGTCTGCAACAAACCTCCTTAAAGGCAGCGTAACTGACCACGATTATAGCCTTTGGACATTTTTATGCTCTATGCTGAAATCATTTCTTATGATTCCTTCCAAAATTTATACACTTCCATCCCTGGGAGGAGTTACGGTCTGCATAATTTTATCCATGAGATAATATCTCCAGTGAAGCTGCCCGTCTGGCCCTTTCCATTAACATTGCTGTACACTGTTACAAAGTATGGTAGGTGACTTCATGTTCTTTCCTTGCACTCATACAGATCTTGGCTTTTTGTGTGTGTACCTGTTTTGTTAAAACCTCATTCGGTATGATGTTCAAAATGTCACTTTAATACCTAATAAGGAGATGCCAGGGTCCATTCACTGGTCCTTTCAACATGACCTGAATTGATTTCCTTTTAAACACCCACAGAGGCCCTGGTCAGTACTGTTATCTCTTGGCGAAGCACTCATCCCAACTGGCTTTCCCAAAAGCTCGCCTCGTGGGGGCTCCTGGGTGCTGCGGACCTCCGCTGTTGTTTGCACTGTCACCTGCCTTGCTCCTGACACACTGTTGATGGTGCACCGAAATCAACAGACCTGTCAAATGAAGCAGGCTCATGTTGGAAGTGGAGCGCGGACGTTTCCAGGCCTGCCCGATGCTCGCAGCAGGAGTCAGAAGGGTAAATGAAAGCGTGTCTGTGTTGGAAAGCAGTGATGACAGAGCTGATAATCACCTGGTCTGGAACCCCAGGCAATAACGGCAGGAAGGAGGATATTTTTAAAGGGTTTTAAATGTTTGTCTCTCTCTCTGCATTGCTCCCAACTCCTCTCTGTCTGTGTCAAAATGTTCTTTACTGGAAGTCTGACTCAGGAGCCCAGAGCATGGTGAAAATGAGTGGTTATGGTATATTTTAAAGCGTGATTTCTGATGCAAGTAATTAAAAACAACTTGACCACTGTTGCTGTTAGGAAATTTTGCACCATATCCCACGCAGGAAGAACTATACCAACTGCAGTCAAACTTCAAGCCATTTCCATGGAAGCAAGATACACTTTCTACGCACGGGCTGTCGCAAGCACTGCTCCTCACTCCTACCCCCTATGACCCACCTTCTCACCTCAACCATGTGCCCCTTTCAGCCAGGGAGACTGAGCACATGCCATCATTCCCTCTTCTGAGGGAGCTCTTTGCTATTCTTATATTGTCAGGTCAGCTCCCAGACCTGCCTTCTATAAGCTCTAACAGGACTGTTCACTCACTGTTGACTGGAGGCCTTGGCAGATTCGTTGTGGAATTTTTTGGTTAATATCTCTCACCTACAGTAATCAGTAAGCTCCTTGAAAGTAAGGACACCGTCATTTTGGGTCATCATTATATCCCTGGTCCTTAATGCAGCGCCTGGTCCTTACTAAATATTTAATATATATTTGAATAGATGAATGTATGAATCTATAGTGAATCAATAAGTTAGAATTTGATATATACAACAAGAGATCAAGTTTTAAACCAGAACTATTCAAAGTTAACGTTGATTCATGCTATAAAGACGTTACCAATTACCTCTTCTGACCAACCCTCTTACAACTATCTGATGGAACTTCAGCTCACTCCCAAGACTCAGTTCGTATGTCCCCTACTTTGGGCAGGATTCAGTATTCCCCCCAGACAATCACAGATGTCCTTTTCCATTCTCTGATAGCTCTGTGACTTCATGTATCTACATTAGAGAACAAGTGCTGTATATGCTTACATACTTGTTTCTACCACGAGCCTGTGAGCTCCCCGATGTCAGGATCCATCTCTTCTGTTTGTAAGCTCTTCATACAGTGCCCAGCATAGAGAAGTGTTTAATAAGTATTACAGAATAAATGGATGCCTCTCTCTACCAATCATCAAGGCTGTGTTAGGCATTAAATTCTTATGACTCTCCTAATGCATGCAAATATTATCTTCCAATTCTTCCTCATTGAATGTTACTCCCCTAAACCTATCTTTCCTGAGAGGGTTCTTGAAAAAAGCGTGGGAAGGCGTACATAATTTTATTCCCTTACTTTTCACTTAGGTATATTTTCTCTTGATTTTAAGAGAGAAGGGATCATCTCTCTCTTTTTTTAAATTTTTTATTGTTATGTTAATCGCCATACATTACATCATCAGTTTTTGATGTAGTGTGATCATCTCTCTTTTAATGACTTCTCTTTCTGATCCCTGAATCAGGCTGAGAAGTGTCGCTCAGGCTGGAAGTTACAATGCTAGCTCTAGCCCTCTCTCACGCAGGACACAGTCAATGAGGTCAGTTCATCTCTCTGAGTCACAAATGCTTCATCTGTTAATGACGGTAAGGTGCTCGATGCTTCTACCGCACTGCCAGGTCTAGTTCTGCAGCCTCTGAGTCAAGTGTTTCCAGAGTATCATGTTGCTTCACTGGACTAGGTGTTTCACATCTTGTTAAATGACTGTAAAGTGAAACCCTTCCCCATGAATGTTTAATGAACTTAAGGGAATGCCAGACGCAGACAATTCATTTGTTAAACACTGCAATTTGCAAAGAATTTCAAGTAGTTAACCTGGGCTTCAAGATAAAATAAAGACAGATTTGCCTGATACGGTGTCCCAGCAGGAAATTTTCCCTCCCAAGGATTAGAGTGTTTGTGGATAACCCATCACCCTTTGTGTAGTAGAAACAATGATAGAACTCCTATGCTGGGCATTCAGAATTTCCTACTGGATGCACTATGCAACTTGAGCTTGGACTCTGGATTTCCTCCCCACTCTTGATATTTGGGGAGGATAATTTTCTGTTGCGGGGGGAGGGCTATCCTGTACATTGTGGAATATGTATCAGCACTTCTGCCCTCTGCTCATAGATGCCTCTCAAGCTGTAACACCCAAAGTCTCTCCAGACTTTGCCAAAAGTTCTCTGGGGCAACACTGCCCCCTGTTGAACCGCTGAGTTATAAAGATGTGAGTTTGCCTTTCTGCTACTCACACAGGCAGTCTGGCAGCGATAAAATTTTTTTGAGTCCCATTTCCCTCTTGTGCACATAGGGGGTGTAAATTAAGTCGTTGCTGTTAGGACGAAATGAGGCGATGTATTTATATCATTTAGCATGATTCTGTATATGTACTCAGTCCATGATATTTGCTATTATGATGATCACGATTTCATTTATCATTGTTTGCTTTTAACATTGACGTTGGTATTTCCTCAAAGATCTTGCCAGAAGAAGAAAAAAACATAGACCTACAAAGAAAAACTGCTTTACTGAATTTTCTTCAATACCCTTGCTTTTTTCAATATTCATGCAAAAAATTTGAGCCACACATCAGATTACTGCTTGCCCTCAGACCAGTGCTACCTGGCTTCCAGCTGCATAGATGTCCTCTATACTTCTCCTTGCATATCTTCAGCATAAAATGGAAGGAGAGCAAATGCTCTTAAAACTTTCTGTTCCTTTCCAATGTATTATTGATATATATTCTCCATTACTATTTTCTCCCATAATACACTACATGAAAAACTACAGTCCAATTGTTATTTGATTCTTACAACAAAAATAGGAGCAAGAGTATCAGCAGGGACATAACTCACCAGACTGAACATTTGACTAGAAATATATGGACTAAGATTGTACTACACAGTCAAATAGTTAAATGTAAATTTAAAAAAATACCATGTTCTCCTATTAAATTAGCAAAAGAAATGATGACAAAGGTATAACAAAGCTAGTAGTGACCCACATTGCTTTCTAGCACTGAAATTGATATGTGCCTGTGGGAAAGCAACTTATTTATTCCAGTCTAGTCTGGTTAAAGGGACCTCCCTTGGGCCCAAGCAGGCGAAGTGTAGGATGTTATGGCCAGCATGCATGTGTCTCCTCGATGCACCTCACTCTCCTTCTCCAGGGTCCTTACAAGCCTTCCTTTCCTATCTATTCTCTGCCTCAACTCCCAGCTCAGCCTAAAACTGATGATCCCTTGAAATGTATTGTCCTAGCTGACCACACCCCAAGTCAGAGGAAAAAAAATGTCCTGTATATACTCTCTTTATCCCAAATGGGAGAAATATAAAGACACTTTCCCACATCTTATCTTGGGCCCTGTGGGAATGATCTAGTTGAGGCCACCCTCTGCTTCCCTGGCTAACATACCAAATGTGGGTATGGGTGGGCCGGAGAGGGGAGGAGAGGGAAAGAAAAAGAAAAGAAAATCCAATGTGCCCAAAAGTCTTTCAAATGTTGCAACCCCTACACTTTGTAATTTCTTGTTATTTTAATTCTAATCATTCCAATCAAATGAGGGGTGGGGATGCATATGAATGAGGAGTTTATTTTCGTATTCTTTTAATAGTAAACAATAGGAAAGAACAGGAATGTCTACAAGAAGAGAAGGATGAGGACATTGTGAAGTGGCCACCTTGTGGACAATTATGCTATCTCTCAAATGAGTTTGTGGAGGGCATAAAGCAGACAGAAAATGCTATTGATCATCTGTTTGGTGAAAATGAAGGATACAAAACTATATGTGTGTTTTGGCTGCAACTCTGTAAAATGCATAGGGACTGACCGAGACTTTTCCCAACCAAACTCTAGACAGGCTCCTCTGAGCCCTCTTTTCTACTGGGCCTTAACTTTGGCCTCTAAGAACTGCAGATTCCCAGCACAAATGACTTCATTCACTCATCCCCACGTTAAAAGACTTGAGTAAACTCTAATATAGTCTCTTTCTCTGTTTTTTAATAGCCTCTAATAGCTCAAGGCTTCACCCCTAGAATGACCCTAACCTTCCTTAAAACGCCTGCCTGAAAAACAAAACAAAAACAAAAACTCCAAAGTCTCCAAAAAGAATTTACTGTTTGTTCTAGCCAATGCTGGAGGAGGAAAGGCCCCTGACCTGCCTTTCTTGGAGCATTTACTTGAACAAGGCTTATAAATGTAAGCTGCCCTTTGTCATTTTGAGATGAATATGTATCTCCAACAACTCAGGAGTTTCTTTCTCAAGGACCTGAAAGCCAAATCTTTGAAATGTAATAAGGAAGGATAGGACCTCTGTCTACCTGTCTCTGGAAGTAACAGAATTCTAAACTCCATTAGTTGTCAGCTGACTAGTACACTGACCAACTCTGATTTTTCACTTCCCTGACTCTGTCAAGCCCCCACTGATTCCTCTCTCTATTCCCTCATTCTCCCTTTAAAACAACCAGTCACCTCTGTACAAATTGAAGTTGAGTTCAGTTCGCGCTGCAGCTTCTTCCATAATGCAAAAATACATTACTGATTAAAATCTGTCCTTACAATCTTAACTAGTGACTGGCTTTGTTTCTCTTCAGCAGGTCCAGTTGCTAAGGAATTGAAACCCTCCATCACTGCATTTGTGTGGTGAGGTGGCGAGATAATACTCAGAAATCATTAGCAAAACCATCCCTTCTGTTACAGAAAAGAACAGTCCCCACATAACTATGATAACAAGTTTAACGAAACTTTGCTGGGAAGCAATTCTGATTTATGAATTCCACACTAAACATCTAAGTACATCTGTTATGCATAGCAAATGGTTACTTTCTGGGTAATGATTTTTTAGAATCACAAATGATGTATAAATTCCCAGTGATTTATGCATTGGGAGGGGCATGAATATGTCCTGGGTGACTGTCTATTACACTCAAATACTAGGTTTATACCACAGCCTTTGTTCCTTCCTTTTGTGTCTCAGAATCTGGAAGTGCAATCTTATATGGGGGCAAAGAATTGTTACCTTGAGAGGAATGTTTCAGTGTGTCTTAGATGATATTTGCTTGTCTTTAATTAGTGTTTTGTAATGTATCTCAGAAGTGATTAAAACAACTGTAGAAAGAATGTAGGATTCAAAGAGCTCGTATTTCAAGTTCTGCTATCTATTTAAGGTTTGGTATTAGGACATACTGACTCTGAGAATACAACTCTCCCTTCCCACCTCTCGTACCTTTGACATCTCTCACACCCCTTACCTTGGAGTTCCTTGAATATAGTACACATTCCATGGCTCTTTTTTTCCTGTTTTTCCTAGTCTCTTTGACTAGCTGATGAACATGTCACCCATCCAGCTCCCTTTGGTTTCCTCGCCAATCTATTGGAATGTCAACCATCTCAGCCCACATACCCCCTCTGGTTCTGGTGTCTGTATCTCTTACCACATTTAAGTTCCCATAAGGTAGAGAACATTGTATCCCTGGCCCCCAGCACAATTTCCAACACATAGTTAGAATGTAATAGTCATTATGGAACAAACAAATGAAGCTCTTTTTGCTTCTAGAGATTAATTTATATTGCAGATTGTAATCAAAAGCTGAGATTTAATTTTTCTCTGTTTCAACTTGTACATGTGCACATGCCTACACACCGAACTGCAAGATGATTTAAGGAAAAATCTACAAAGTACTGAAAAAAAATATACAAGTCTGATCCCACGCTCCCCGTCCCCTTTGAACTGGAAGCACTGAGGTGGGTTGGAGGAACAGAGGTATAGACAGGAAACTTACATTTTGCAGCTGGACATGATTTTTCACCAAGTTCTCTGACTTTGCCATTGTGCTGGATGCTTTGAGGCTATAGTTTTTACCATTTTGTGGTTCTTTCAGCTGCTCTTGAATTTGTTTAGCTTGTTTCCTGCAGGTTTAAATAAACAAACACATAAATAGTTACATCAGTTTGTTCTATTCATATTTTGGGGGTTCATTCATTCCCAACATCTCTATTTGTCATTTGTGAAAGCTGGAAAACTCAGTTAACAAAGAACATCCTTCCTTCATTTTCAACCTACCAACCCCATTTGATAAGTTCTAATCTGGAGAGAAGCTGGTTTTATCTATCAACATCCTGGGATTCACACCCAGTGGTGTGCCAAGGGCAGACAGAAGCATAACACATCATCCTGGCCCCCAGAGATGCAAGAGGTCCCTAACCCTTAGTGCTCAGAGGTAAAGAATTAGAAATGCTCTGCAGTAACCAGTGGAAAAATGTGAAGCTTGTACCTAGCAGCCACATATAACATAGTACAAAGTTACATCTCTATTTGTTACATTTACATTTCCAAACATGTGTAGCTTGATCGCATAGCCCGCATATATACCATGAGTATATTTTCTCTTCTACAATTTAGAAATAGCTCATTTATTGTTACCATTAGACCTGAATGTAAATATTTTTATTTCTACTTTGTAAATAATAATAAAAATATAGTTAAGTCTTGAAAGAACATCTGCTATGTGCCAAGCATCATTTTAAGCGTTTTCCATGTATCAACTCACTTATTCTTCACGATAATTCTGTGTGATGAGGCATTAACCTATACTCACTTAATATATGAGGAAACTGAGGCACAGAGAAGTTAAATAATTTTTCCAGAGTCACATTGCTAGTAAGTGGTGGAGCTGAATTTGAACCCAGCCCATCTGGCTGCATACTCTGTACTCTCAACCACCACTTGGGACTGTCAAACCACTTGCCCATATTTCCACGGCTTCTCAGTGGAAAGACTGAGACTATTCTTGAGTTTCAGACTCTGAGTAAAGTACTCTTGCCTGCATATGTGGGTGACTGTTGCTTAAGTCATACAGTGGCTACACCAGAAGGATGCAACAAACTACTCCCTTATTAGCTGCTCTCTTCCAAGGGCTTTACAGTAATTATATATCAGCAGAAGACTCAGTGCCCATAAACATACACACACACACACACACACACACACACACACACACATTGCAGAATCATCCTGCTCACCCCGAACTTTTAACTCTTCCTAAGATCCCTGTCAAAGATAGAGCCTTTGGTGGAGTATGTGCACGGTTTCCTGCAGAGAACTTTTCCTGAGAATGGACTTGGGTATCAGAGGGACTGGGATTTGAATCCCAGCACTGCCACCCACCACTTCTATTTTGATTTCCTAAATTGAAATGACTGTTTTCCTAAACTTCTCTGAGGCTCAGTTTCCTCATCTGTGCATGGTGTTGTAGAAGCTAACTTCCATGGGTACTGTAGAAACTGAATATGAGAACACCTGTAAGGTGTTGATCTGCTCCCCTTCTCATCGTTTAGCAAGCTTAGTTGTATGGGCAGATCCTACAGAGAAATTAGAACATTGGCTCAAAGATAAAAGAAAGGATGGTATTAATTGCATCTCTCACAAGCAAGTGACAGTGTTTGCTACCAGATTTGGAAGTTCTGAGCATCATTAACTCTTTTGAATTTATAATAGCAGTGATGTAGCTCTGTTTGTTTAAAAATTTCTTTTATCTTTTCAATTGTTTGGGGGGCTTTTATCTCTAGTACCTTTAGTTGCTTTAATCCAGTTGTAATAATATATCTATTTCCTAAGAGCTAACCTGTAGCCTATTGTTAAAAATAAATCTATCATATCAGCATTTTATGAAGCACATTATAGCCACAAAATCCCATCAGGGATTCATTGATGAAGGAAACAGGAGATCAGGAGGTTCTGCCCAAGTAAATTATCATGAGGCAGTAAAGGGGGCTTGGCACAGAGTGAAGACCCAGTTACTCTCTGAAGGATTAAATAGTAGAAACATTAACTATCTGTTCAGTAATTCTGTAATTCAGTGTCCGGGAAATGCCGACTTCTGGAGGAATTTTCCTCATAAAAACGCGTGACTGCAGTTTCCTAAGTCCTTATATAATTTGCCTTCCTTTACTGGCTTCTCACTGAAGTCCCCACTCACTAATATTCCAGGATAAACAGGCTTTCCTTTCTGAACCAGAAAGGTATCATCCCTACCCTGTCCCAAACACACATATTTTTGCTCTTTCCTCCCTCACCCAGCAAATGGGAACCAGGACAGGAGAGGTGTCTGATTAAAATACCATTAGCTCTCTCACAGGAGTCGATGCTCTGGGAAAGACAAGATACGGGCATTGTACACTAGAACCCTACTAGCCTAACAATGTCAGTGTTAACATTTTATAGTTCGTTGAGATTTAAGTTTCTCTGGTCCAGTTCATCAGAAAGAAATGGCATGTAAGTTGTGGAATATCAGGCATCACAAGTCCACTGGTTGGCATTACTGGTAATGTTGTGGGATGGGTTCCTGGGGAAGCAGGCACTGAGAGGGAGACAGCATGCAGGATTTTTATTAAGGGAGGCTCTTTGGATCATATTTGTTTTAGCAACTGGAGGGCTAAGATCTTCACTGCTCAAGAGAATCAAAGCTGCATATCAGAGCATTTGCTGCCTGTCTTTAACAGGCTTTCCTTGGGCTAAAATCTTTGACTTCCGAGAGTGATACCTATAGTCAGGGCTGGTTTTTACTGGGAGCACCATTTTTCCTTTTTCCTCCTGTTTTTCCCGGTCGTGATCATTATTTGTCCTAGCTTCTGTCTCCTGGAACATCTCCTCTCCTATCCCAATTCCGTTTTTTAGAGTTGAATTGTGTCTTGCACTTCCCAAGTCTACTAAGGACTCCTACAGGCAGCCTCACACTTCTTACCCATATGAGTTGAAAGTAAAAAGAAACCTAGAAGAATTTATAGTTGCCACGTGAGCCCCATCAGCCAGATTTGAATAGCTCAACTAATAGTCCCATTAACCACTTATGGGAATATATGGGCTTATTGGAAGTGACGAGAAGATAATTTCTTTCATTGTGTCCTTTAGAGTTGTGCAGGTTCAGTTAACTCAGAAAAGCCTCTAAATCCAAGAAGGTGTTGATCACTTCTACCTCATCATGTTATCTACCTTCAAACTTTCATCCAACAATTTGCTATAATATTCCATGTGGTGAGGTAATGCCATACCAAGGGTCACAAGACAATGGACAAAGGACCAGAGTGGTAGATCTGAGGAATTACTGGAACTAAAATATAAATGATCCAAGGGAATATGAGCTTTTGGGTAACTCCTGACTTTCTCTGGCTAGAAACTCTATATCCCAGTATACAGAATGCTGGTTTGAGTGCATTTATTTAAAAACCAATGATGGAGAGTTCCTAGAACCATAGAAGACTTGGCACTTCCAAGATGAAGTCAAACAAATGATACACATATTAACAACCTTATGGTATGTGTGAAAGTAAGGAAAGATCAAGGTAGAGTCTGCCTATGCTATTATCCCTGAGATCTGGGGATGGGAATTAGAATTCCAGGAGCGAGTGGAAAGACACATGTGCAAGTGTGATATAAAAATTTACACTGCTTTCAGCTATATAGATTAGATGCTTGGTGTGAGGTGTAGCACTCCTCCCCGGCAAAGAAAAATAAAGGAAGACCCTGCCTGGAAATTGTGCTAGAAGGAAATACACTCTAGGTCTCTAATGAGAAATATAATTCCACTCGGAATAGCCTTCAATTTTTAGTATTACTTTATTATTCTCACATTTTCTTATTTATTTAATTTTTAATAAAAATGTGTCCCAGCTGGGCAGGCAGAAAGACAACATCCTGATTAGTGTTCCTCCCGTGGCTCAGTTCTGGAAGTCCCCCAGAATGAATGATGTTGCACAGTGTTTACATTAAACCCCCACACCTCACTGAGCCCCAGGAGGAGGTGTTTGTCTCAGAGCCCACGTGCTGCCTGGAGAGGGAGAGATTGACAGCCCTGAAGATGGAGGTCCTTGAGTCATCCAGCTGCTCTCCGTTCTTGTGATTGTCATAATCAGTCTTTCCCTTACATGTGGTACAACTACAAATTATACTCTAAAAATAAGTGATTAACCACCACTTGATGGTAATTTGCTTATTGTTAAATACACAATTTCTTTCCTGTACACAGCACTTGCAGGGAGACCCTTCGAATGCCCTGCGGCGTGTGATTACCCCTCTCGTGCTCCGGTGCATGCTCTTCACTCTGTAGTTACCCAGCCTCTCAGTTCCAGTGTGGAAAACCGTAGGTGTTAACCATAGCAAGCCTTCATTATTTACTCTTTGGAACACCATGCTATGCTCTATACAATGCTATCCCATTAATCCCTGACAAATTCTATAAGGTAAGTATTATTTTTGGCCATATTTTACCAAAAAGGAAACCGAGGCTGAAGGACTGGATGCAATTTGCCTAATAATACACAAAAAGCAAGTGGCATCCCGGTGATTTGAATGCAGGTGTTGAGTGAGGCATGTAAAATCCTGACCATATATCACGTAAGCTCCCTAGAGGACGCCAAGCATTATGGGCGGCACCAGGGCATGATAATCCTGATTATTCACCCTAAATAGTTTCACCTTCCACCATCCAGCAGGAGAACCGTGGGAGCCAATGTGGTAGAGTGGTTTGGAGCATGCAATTTCAACTAGGACTGGGGAAATTCAAAGACCCCATCTGTGTGGCTTTGACAAATTAATATTTTAAAATTAACTTCTGTTATTATTTGAAAAGTGCAGCAATAATGAACAATTCCAATTGTTGTGAGGAATGGGGGATAAGCCCAGTGTCCCTGACAAAGGGTTCTCAAAAATGAACACTAATAACTGTCACAGCCAAGAGTTGCCTAGGAGATGCGACAATTAAATATGATGTGGTATCCTAGATGGGGGCCTGGAACAAAGTGCATTAGGTAAAAGCTAAGGATATCTGGAAGTATGAACTTCAGTCTGAATATTATTTCATTCATTCATTGTGACAAATGCAACATACTAATATAAGACATTAGTATTAGGGGAAACTGGGTCTGGGTTATGTGGGATCTATCTGTACTATTTTCACAGTAATTCTGAAAATCTAAACCTATTCTGAAATAGTTCATTAAAAAATAATAGTTAGTAATTATGGATTCATACCTGAGTTTCCATTATTTTTTAAAATCATAATTGCTGTTCTTTTTAAAGATCAACATACACAACATGCAGACAGGTGTCATAGACCATATCTGGAAATGGATCCATTTTTAGAAGAGCAAATGTGTAGACAAATATAGGTCCAATGAAAAGCAATTACACATTGGCTTGCATTTCAGACAAGCTGTAGGAATAGAATCTGCGCCAACTTCTTAAGTCTTGCATGACTTAAATAAAATTTCCATAAATAAAACACCTTTATCAAAGTCCATTTGGATTAAATATATTTGTATGTATATATAGGTATGTATATATTTTATACTTTATTAGTCAAAGTTAGCACCTTTATCATAGCAAAAGTTTTGGTTTCTTTTTTTTTAAGTTTATGTATTTATTTACTTAAGTAATCTCTACACCCAATGTCAGGCTCGAACTCACAACCCTAAGACAGGAGCCACATGCTCTTCTGACTGAGCAGCCAGGTACCACAGAAGTTTTGATTTCTTAGCAGGGTAAGTATGGGGGATATTCGAGATGTGCTTACCAATTGATGAAACAAAGTAGATCTTATAGTATTCATATTTCATAATTGGCTGAAACCTTTATGGGTATCAGGTAAAAATACTATGAAAGGAAAAGTGTGGGTTTTTTTTTTTCCAAAAAAGTCTAGTATTTGTTGACAATACTTAGGTCTACACCAGTGACCTCTCTATTCAGAAGTGTTAACCCCTTAGTGATAGGTAGATACTGAGCCGTTACTTTTGGCAGGTAATCAGAAACTGCAAAGAACATGGAGTGTTCATGATCACAGAGAGGAATGATCACTATGTGCACCAAAGAGAAACCACACACACACACACACACGCACGCACGTGCGCGCACGCACATGCTGCATATACTCCCCACAGTCTATAAGAGATTCTAAGTCATTTGTAGATGTTTGATGGACCCATTTGCACAAGATCCCTCTGCCTGGAGCAGAGACTGTGAAGTTAAAGAAAGACAAAGTGCTTCCTCTGAGAAGTAACCTTTTAACACTTGAGAGAGATGGTCTTACTTGCTTTTGAAGTAGAATGCTGCACAGAACATGCCCACGATGACAATTCCAAAGATGATACATGAAATTGACAGCACCTGCCTTTGATACACTTCTTCACTCTCTGTGAATTTGAAAAACAGAATTAGAATGGATGTTAGCAGGGCACAATTTCTATCCTTGGACTTCTGAGTTGGTAGGAGCTTTTCAAAGCAAACTTTTTTTCCCTGTCATGAATAAGAAAACACGAGGAAGTTATTATGATTCAATTTCTTTGCAATCATCTCCAGGCTAGCTGGTTGTTATTTTTTGTATATGCATGGTTAAAACACACTTATACACATATAGCACAATGATGAATCTTATTATCAAAAGGCATTCCATAAATTTAGCACATACTGGGACATATGTTTTTGAAATTATGGGGCCCCAAATAACCTTCCAGAGAAAGAAATATGTGTCCGCCAGAATTTTCCTGTGCCAGTGATGACTTCCAATTTATTTTATGTGATACCGATGCCACTGTATTTTCTGATTTGGTCCTCGGCTGTCTGTCTCCCATTCATCCATCCACTATTATGACTGACATCACTAATGAAAGAGAACCTCAATATGTATGTGAATATTTATTCACCCATTCTTGACTACTTCAATACCAATGATCTGGCACAGTAATCTCAACCTCCATTACCAAGGTCATATCTTATAGCTTCTTATCACAAAAAAATAAGAATTCAAAAATAAGCATGTCACTTTTTAGCCATTACCATTTACACTCCCAGCTCATTTCTGAAGTATGTCTATTGAAGCAGTTCTTCCAGCTCATCAAGACCTTTTTATCTATAGGTCTCAGAACTTTCTATCTGTTAATTATTCTTCTCTTGTCTTCATTTTCTTTCTTTCTTTACACAGAGAGACTATGATCCATGATTACACTCATTCACTCTCTTGCAAATACCCTCAACTACTGATCTCTTTCTCTTCCCCTTTAACCCATTTGGCTGAATAACTGCATACAAATCCAAGAGGCTGCCTTTTTCATACCTCTACCTTGAGCAGCTCAGAACTGGGAGAGAAGATTATACAATCAGGAAGATGGGCAGCAATAAAAGTTGACAATGGCATTACTTAAGTAGACATCTAATAGTGACTAATGACCTCATCAGCCTGCTTCTCCATTTTTCTAATGGTTACCCATACCTCCTCCATATTACTCAAACATCTGACTTACTCTCCCTCACTTTCAGATCTCCCTATATATGTTATAAAGAAAAGGAAGTCTGAATAGTATAAATCATCTCTACTTATAACACAAAATACACAAAATTAACTGCATTTGTATCTATTCTTTTTGTTTCTCTTTTAACATAGTGCCGTAGTTCTCAAACTTTACAGTGCATTGGAGTCACCTTGAGAACTACTGAAAAACGGATTGCCACCTACTTTCTCTCCTAGAGTTACTGATTTAGCAGGTATGAAGTGGAGACAGAATATTTGCATTTTTTTAAAGTTCCAAGGTTTCCAAGGTGATTCTGATGTTGCTGGTCTGTGAAATATACTTTGAGAACCACTGAATAGAACAAATAAACAAGAACAAATAAAAAGATACTCAACATCATTAGCCATTGTAGAGTTGAAAATTAAACTATAATGAGACACATGGCATCACTACTAGAATCACTAATATTAAAGGCTGACCATACCAAGGGTGTGAACAATTTGTATTCTCATGTACTTCTGGTAGAAATGAAAAATGGTATAAGCACTTAAAAAATAGTTTCATAGAAAGTTAAGCACATACCTACCTTATGACAAAGCCATTCCATTCCTAAGTATTTACCCAAGACTAATGCAAGCATATGTTCATTATGTACATAAATATTCATAGCAGCTTTACTTGCAATAGCAAAAAAAAAACAAAAAACAAAAAACCTGGAACAATCCAAAAGCCAATTAGCAAGCAGGTAAATGAATAAACAAACTGTGGTATAGCCATACAATGGAATCTCACTTAGCAATAAAAAGGAATGAATTAGTGACATAAGCAAATCTACACATGAATCTCAGAATAACTAGTTTGAGTGCAATAAGTCAGACAAGAAAAAGTATCTGTTGTGTTATTCCAGTTATATAAAATCCTGGAAAATGGAGGCATGCCTGAGTGGCTCAGTAGTTTAAGCACCTGCCTTTGGCTCAGATCATGATCCCAGGGTCCTGGGATTGAGTCCCGAGTCAGGCTTCCTGCTCAGTGGGGAGCCTGATTCTCCCTTTCCTCCCCACTCATGCTCTCTCTCACTATCTCTGTTGCTATCTCTGTCTCTCTCTCAAATAAGTAAATAAAATCTTAAAAAAAAATCCTGGAAAATGGAAACTAATCCACAGTAGCAGAAAGCATGAGTGGATAGCTGGGGTCAGGAGTAGGGAGGAATAGAGGAAAGAGACCACAAAGTGACATGAGGAGACACTGGAGAGTCATAGATATGCTCATTGTCTCAAATGTGATGATGTTCTCATGATGAATACTTATGTCAAAATGTATCAAATGATAAGTTTCATGTAAGTGCTTTATTTTACGTAGCAAATACAGTAGCAAGTATAGTAGCAAAATATTAATCCTGGGGGACGAAAGAATACAGGGAATATAGAAGTATAGACATAATATAAAAAAATACATGCTTGATACAACATTGTCCACCCATACTAACCAGTGTCTTTTTCTTCCACCATGTCTAACATTCAACTCTTCAGAGTCTCAATACATACTCCTCTCTTTCTCTCTCCTGAATATTATTCTTATATTTGTCCTTTAAATGTCTACTCACCTTTTTGGTCTCAAATTAAGTGTCGTTATCTCAAAAAAATCTTGCACTGCACTGTAAACTTCATTGGTGCAAGGGGCCATGTTTTTGTTGATCTATTTGTTTGATTCGCTATTTCCCCAACACCTAGTGCAATGCTTCTTACATAGTTGACACTGTAAGACTTATTGCCTAGGGAATAAGTGGATATTTCTGCCTTTAGAGGGATTTTCTGCTTTAAGTTGCGTATGATACATCAAGTCTCACCTGGGGATGTTCTTCAGGTTTATTACTTCTCTTTTATCCGTACTACGTCCTCCCTCGCTTCCTGCAAATCCTCCTCTCCTGAGCGACCACCTGCAAATGACCCTACCCATTCTTGAGATCTAGACCTGGCTCCTCTCAGTGGGGCTTTCCCATCCAAACCTGGCCTCCTCACTGTGTGACGCTGTACTCTCAAAGTCCTTTTCAGAGGGCAAAGTGTCATAAGGAAAAATGGTGAAGCCGTGGGTTTCCAGGCCTCAGTGGGTATTGTAGCATGATCTACTGACAGGTAGATACTCATGGTTCATTTTCTTTTCCATATCATCTATTTGCCAGCCCCTGTTTTTTTGGGTGATTTTCAGGTTGCCTAGTTAGGCTCCAGGAAGACACCCTGTGTGTTGGATTTGAGTATTGTTCTCAACACTCTCCCTCCCTGCACTGGTAAACTGCCTGGTTTTTCATTCTGGCCTAGCTTCACTCAGTGTTGATGCCAATTTGTAGCCAGAAAACTAGGCTGAAGGCTGGTTCATGGACATAGAATTCCCCACACCATGACTTTCTGCGATTCTTTCAATATGACCCAGAAGCTTCCAGAGCCAGCTGAAATGAGTCCATGACTTGTGGTGTTCCTCTAACAGCAAAGTCAATTGCAGTAATTCATCTTTAATTAGGCAAATAGATATCAGACACAACAGACCTGGATGAAAACCTATATGCACAGAGTCTGATTTCTAGGGCTTATTTTCTTTTTTCTTATCACTATCCCTTCTTCACTCCCATCTTAGGCTCTATTTCCATTTTATTCAGACTAAAGTATCAGAAAACAGAATTTAAGCCTAATTTCTGAAGAAATGGAGAGGGGCAATCATGTGGCTCTGGCAAGCCTTAGTTGATATTTTTAATGTGGCAAAATTCAAATTAAAGGAATAAAAAATGTGTCACTGAGACCTTGTTCGGGCATATTGCCATCTTAAAGAATGTCATCTTTTCCATTCCCACATTTTTAAGCCCACTCAATTTTCCAATCGAACTTGGAAACAAGTAGTTGTACCAACCATAGAGAATTTCATCTCACTTAGTTTTTGTCAGTTGATGACTATAATGGAATAAGTGTGACTTGAATATGATAATCTACCTCACCCTGCCTCTGCCAATAAAAAGAATTATGAAAATGATGGATAATAATACCCATTAAAACAAAAAAAAAATAAGACTACTAAACTGAATGATTTCCACATAAAATCTAGGTACTGTTTTTGTTCTTATTTGAAGCTAGTCAAATATAGCCTGGGGAAATGCACAAAATCAATTCTGAGTTTAAATCAAGAGTGAAATTAAAACTCTAAAGACTGTGAGTGAATTTATAGACCCAGGTGTAGTTCGGTGATAGCACTCAATGCCTTTGATTCATAGACTGTTACACAAGAGCTAGCATGGGTGAGGTGCAAGAAACAAAGGGTTGGAAGCCTGGCAATTTTGGATTTGAGTTTAATTTTAGCCACTTTCAATATGAGTAACCACAGATATATTACTTTACCTTTATAAACTTTAATTTCCTATCTGAATAAAGGCAGTGTTATGAAATACTGAGGGTAATCAATGTTATAATAAGGAACTAGACAATGCTACAAAAGCATATTTTATGGAAAACTGACCTAGTCATAGAAGCCAGAGATCAGAGATCTCCGATATAATATTAGAAGCCAGGTAAGAGTAATGGGGATGGGGAGAGTGGTCCAGGAAAAGGAAACAGCTTGTGCATAGGCCCTGGGGTAGGAGATAAAATGGCATGTTCAGGAATCTGGAAGTTATCTACTACCAAAGGGCCTTTGTACAAGTCATTTTCCTTAGCAGCTGAGCAGAACAACACAGAGGCAACGTGCACGCAGTGTACAATCAACAAGTCACCACAACAGCAGAAAGGTGCTGAAGGATTTGAAAGGAGAAGAATGTGATGTGATAATATTTACATTCATTTTATATGCAATATGCAGGAAAGATTAGAAGGAATAAATAAATGCAGAATCCTGTTAGGAGGATATTAAATCAGCTCAGGTAAGATATGATGGATGTTTGTACGAGAGTAGTAACAACCATGGTGGAGAGAGGAGTAAACAGAAGTAAAAAGCACTTAGACTGAAAATACTTAAGGCACTAAACACTGATGTTCTTAACTAAGATAGCATATTTTGGAGGAGGTTCAAACTTGGAAGGAAAGATAACAAACTCAGTTTTGGAGTTGGTGAGTTTTGAAAGCCTGTATGACATCTAAGTAGAGATGTAAAGTAGACATTTAAATATGCAGATCTAGGCTAAGAGGGGGTGACAGGGTTCTGGATATAAAATTACGGGTTATGCATATAACCGCAACCAAGTGTTTTGATAAGATGGCCCAGGAGAAAACACAGAGTAATAAGAGAAGAGTGTCTGAGATAGAGCTTTGAAGGACTCCAAAATTTCATGGGAGGGCAGAGAAGGAATATCCTATAGAGGAGATGAAAAAGGAACCAGGCAAAGTAAAAAAGGAAAAAGAATATCCTCCAAATAACCACAGTAACTAAACATGATAATAGCATGGAAGAAAATAAAAAGGGTTTTTCTAAAATTTCAGACTACTGAATGCTTCTGAGGGGCCAAATAAGATAATGTCCTTTAATTTAGGGACATAGAGGTCACTGAGCAACTGCATGAGCTTTTTTAGAGGAATCATGAAGGTAGCCCCATAACTCTCTGGGAACTCTGTCACATATCTTTCATGTACTGCAAGGCATATGTACCTTTCCCAAACCTGCCCTGTCTTCTACCACTTCAGCCTGGATGCAGAAGCTAGAATTCCAGCCTAATTCCAGAAAGGAATGCCTTCTTTGTAACTTGAGGCTACCACTAACTTCGTTATAGAGACGTTGTGAGGACTGAATGAGTTAAGACACACAGTGTGTTGCCATACCTAACTCTGAGTGCTCACTCAATATTAGGCTGAACTATATAAAATTGCCATGGGTGGAGGCAATAACTGGTAATAATTGGCAGTTTAACTTGGTTCTATCTAATACATGGTAACTGTTATTATTATTCTATGGGATGTCAACATTGCTGCACTCCATTTTTAAAAACCCAGATTATAAAGTCATTTTTGAGGACAGAGCCAACCTTTGGTTAAATAAGAATGGTAAAGGATGTTTCCATTGTTCTCCAGCTTCCAACTCTGTTCCTTTTCCTTTTCTCTAATGCACAGAACTCACTCTTCTCTTTTTATAGGATCATATTTCAGGCTATAAAGGTGAAACTAGAGAAAGTAAAGTATGGTGAAGTTTCAGAAACTGACATTGGCCCAGTGGAAAAAATCCTTCTGGCAAGCAGCTGGTCTGAGACTCTGGAAGGATAAATGGGAGCCCATCTCACTCAGGGAACAGTATGGTTGGCTGGTGGGTATGCTTGGGTGTAAACACCAGCCACAATTGTCTTTATCCTCTCCTATCCATTGTCTTTATAAATAAAATGGGGAAAACATTACATACCTCCCATATTTGTTTAGGGATTCAATAAGAGAGCACAGAGAAAGTGTCTAGGATAATAGATGGCATACAATTGATGCACAAAATGCTACTTTCCTTCCTCCCCCCGCCCCCGCTTTTTTTCCTAAAGCCAGTGTTCACATTAAAAATAGGCCTTTAAAATACTCTACTTCTCTTATGGAAAGCTAGCCTTATCTCTAGGCAGTCAGTGACTGGCTGTCTCTGGTCCCCACCGCCTATGCCCTGGGAATTTACTGAAGGAATTTACTTTTACGTCATTTTTTTTACTCATGATGCCTTATACTTTTACTCTTGGTAACTGAAGTTTTCAACTAGTGTTGCTGAATTTCTTACCCAGATGTTTTAGAGGATGTAATGCAAGTGATCCTCCTTGGGGCATGGGCTGTCTTTCACGGTTTCCCTCACATAAACCCTTTGAGAAGAAAAGTGTGTTCTTTGTTCCCAAAGACACAGAATCCTTGGAAAACTTGTGGGCTACAGCATTGTCTGCTAAACTCGACAGCTCACAGTTGAGGTCCCGGTGTGCAAAACTGCTTGCTAGAATGCTTTCGGATATTGTAATAGTCTTTAGCATTCTAGAAGGCCCTTCACAAAAACTTGTTGAGCTCTACTACATAGAAAAAAAAAATGATACCAAAAGAAAATCACAGTTGCAGCTTTCTTATACCATTTCCCTTTGGAGGGCTCTAGATGAATGAGAGAGGAGTGGATGACCTTGATGAACTGTCTCTGTATATGTTAGAGAATGGAGAATGCTCTAAAAGGTGGCTCCATGTCCCCTTCAGGTAGGGGATGTCAATCCCCTAGGATTGACATCCAATCCCCTAGGATTCCCCTGCCCTCTTGGGAAATTTTTCTCTATATCACCAGTTTAAATTAAGTCTATAAGACACCAAACTTAAGCATGATTTCCCTAAATGTGCGGGTATCCGAGTAATGTGAGGCTTAAACACAGACACAGACACACACAGACACAGAGACACACAGAAACACAAACTCCTGTAAGGCATATACAAGAGCAAAAGCTTTTCCACCTAGACCCCCTCATATTCAGCATATGCAAATCAGACGCTCTGTGGTGCCACCATGGGGTGTCAAATGCAAGCATGATTGCTCTGATAGTTCATTCTAAAAGTATATGTAACAATACCACTAGGGCTCCTCTTATCTAACTATTCATTATCAGAGGCCCTGTGGTTAATAGCCTACATAGAGGAGCAAAAGTCAACACCATACAACAACATTCACTAATGATCCCACCATTCATGAGCTTAGTCCTTGCCTAATTCTAGTATTTATTTCTATTCATCAAGTCAACCTCATAATCTGGGTAGGTCAGTCTCTCCCTGATTGTAGGCCTATGACATTGTGGTCCCTATTTTAACCAGGTTAAGTTTAAATGGATTTATTCCAGTATTAATTATTCTTGGAACAAGAGGGCTTCTCGAATTTTCTTCTTAAAAATCAACAAATGCTGAAGAGAGATTAAAATATTAGGGGCTTACAAGGAATGGCAAATGAACCTTAAGCAGGAAAGGGAAGTATATTTAGAATGTTGGAAACTGGGATTTACACTTTTTTAACTTGAAGACAAAAATGAACAAAGACTTAAATGGCTGATAACTGCTATTGAAGAAAAAAGAATGATTTCATTAAGGTAAAAGGGGTCCTGAAGGAGAATGAAATGGATACTCATGGGGAGATCAATGAAATCAACACACACTGGCAGGGTGGGGCACCAAGAGAGTATATATTATAAGAATATCAGGAAGATGACACAAACTCCCTGAGCCTTGCTGCAAGGAACCCCAAGAATGCTGTTTAGGGGTTTCCAGCCAACCCCACTGCATGCAGGGGAGTGAAATGATCAGGAGGTACTGAAATGCTCTCTTTCTTCAACACTGTGTTATTTCTACTTGGAAGTCCCCTTCCTTCTCTACTTGAAAAGCCCCAACCCCCATAACGGTTGAACTGTGTCCCCCAAAAGATGTTGAAGTACTAACCAGCATACCTGTGAATATGATCTTTGGATATGGGGCTTTTGCAGATGATCAAGTTAGTACGGAGTCATTAGGATGGACCCCAACCCAATTTTACTGTGTCCTTATCCAAAGAAGAGGTTTGGGCACAGAGACAGACACACACACAGGGGGGAACGCCACGTGAAGATGAAGGCAGACTGGGGCAGTGACTCCCCAAGTCACAGAAGGCCAAAGACTGCCAGAAAACCACTAGAAGCTAAGAGAGAAGCAAGGCACACATTCTCCTACATTCTTCCCAAAGTCTTCAGAAGGAACCAACCATGCTAACCTGATTTATACTTCTAGCCTGCAGAACTGTGAGACAATACCATTTCTGTTGTTGAACCGCTAGTTTGTGCTACTTTGTCGTGGGCAGCCCTAACAAACTAATATACTCACTGATCCATAAAAACTCAGAATACATATTGTTAGGTCTGAAAATTCTTCTCAAGAATTCCCTCCTACATCCCTTTTGCATCTTTTCCATAACTGATTGTCTTGTACCAAAAATGCATGTATCTGTTTCCTTAAAGCCCGACTGTGAGCCCCTCAAGGTCAGGAACACCATCTTCATTCTTGGGTCCCTGTCCCTGGCTCATGCTTGCCCTGCACAGAGGTGGGCACTCAACAGGCCTTTGTTAAAGTCAATAGCTTCTGGGCTGGATGTCTCATAACATTTTGCCAGTTGGGCTCTTTGCCTTGTGGAGTAATAAAACAGAGGCTATGCTTTCTTGGAGGGAGGTCCTTTTACCCGAAAGATTTATTCTCTTGCTCTGTGCAGTCCACTGTGGAAGGGCACATTTTAAAATACTTTGAAAAAGTAAAATAATCACTTTATAACAAAATGTTGATATTCAAAATTATATTTTATCTTATTTCCATGCAAAATGCTTTTAGATGTGCATCATCCATAAAATTTGATATTTAAGGGAAAATAACAGTTTAAATCCATAAACACATTTATTCTCACCTGTAATTTCCTTTTCTTCCCCTGTGCTCTCCACCAAATAAACCTTTCCTGTAATAATCCCTTATCTCTCTCCCTCCTTTCCCAAACAGTCAGCTCTGGCTGACTATAGATAAGTGAATGTTATAAAACACATTTTGAAAAAAATGAAAGGCCCTGGGTCTTCTCATTGGTATCTCTAACATGCAGTGGCTTTCCAAGTGCTATTTCTCCCACAAATAAATTATAAGTAAAAAGCAAATTGCATCAGAATAAATCTATTGGTGAGTTTTCAATGCTAAGGTAAAACCAGTCTTTGGCTTCTGGCTTCTCTGTTAATAGGTCTGTGAACTCCATTTTTCCTGAACTTGTAATAACTGTCCCCCAATCCTTACCTTTAACCCCAGTTTTTGATCACTTAGGATTCACTGTTCATTAGCGAAGTCACATTCTACCAGCAAGACGTGTGACTCAAAATGATAAAAAATTATTTCCTTGGCAATGGGGAGAATCTGACCCAGTAGTTTATAGGAATCTTCGAGTATTTGACCTGTTTTGATAGAGTGGGAAGTCTAATCCTCTTAAACCACTTGGAGCTTGCCACCCAGGTGAACATCCAGGCCCTAGGTGACACCCAACCCTCCCCAGGTTGGTCTAATGGATCTCCACCTTCCTCAGCCAGGTAAGATGTAAGTTAAAGGAATCTAAGTCCTTTTGCCCTAGATTTCAGGGTGTCCCACCATGATCTATAAGCATCATCTACAAAGTCAGCTGTGTGCGCAGCTGCTCAGGCTGATCTCTTGTAGCACTGGCATGTCTGATGCCCATGTCGGAACTGTCCCAGCAGAGGCTGTCCTGAGACAGGTTGGGTATCAGACAGCACAGGTTTCTGGACTTGAGGCAGTGGTCCTCTACTCTGGCCATGCAGTAGAAATACCTGGGAATCTTCACACACACCTACAACTGAGCTCCACCTCAGAGTGGGAGATCTGAATTTCTAGCACTGGGACTCTAGACTGGTATTGGTTCAAATCTACCTACGGCAGCCAAGACAGAGGAAAAGAAGCACACACAGATATACACACACAAAAGGCAAAATTAACTTTAGTTATTTTATTTCATACAACATATCTAAAACAGTATCATTTCAACATGGAATTTTTATAAAAATATTAACAAAGTATTATATCTATATATATACACACATACATACATACATACATACATATGTATATATATATATATATATTGGTACCAAGTCTTTGAAATCCAGTGTGTATTTTTTAGTTGCAGCTCATCTCATTTTAGGCTAGCCACATTTCAAGTTCTCAGTGGTCACATGCAGCTAGTGGTCACATCAGACCGTATAGGTTAAGAGGCAGACAACAGGGATCTGTAACCTAACTAATAGCTCCTTCCCTAACTATTTATGTGAATTTGGGCAATTTTATTGAACCTATCTGTGACTCAGTTTTAAAGTGAAAAAGTGGCAATGATCATTAATACTTCCCTCACTGGATTACTGGAAAATTAAAGGAAATACTTTGTATAATGTATTTACTGAACACAGTGCTTGCCTCACTGAAGGTATTTATAAAATTGATGTGGCTTCTATTATTATTATTATTGATGTAGTTGCTATGATTTTAATATATCATGATAGAGATTGCTGACGAAATTCACAGAGAAAGCTGGGTTTGAGAGGTAGCATTTAAACCATTTGAAGACAAGTGATTTCTCCGAGTCCTCATGTGGAAAAGTAAGGAGGATAATTAAAACAGTGATTGTAGTCAAGCTCATTGGTTTCAGAAACAGAGATATACTGAAGTTCCTTGAATTAAAATAACGATAATAATAAATATGTTTGATCCTTTATCAACATCTGTGCTTATAATATTTGATTTATTCATTTTATTTTATTTTTTTATTTTTAAAATTTTTTAGAGAGTGTGTGTGCTAGTGGGGGTGGAGGGGGGAGGGTCAGAGGGAGAGGGAGAGAGAGAGAATCTTAAGCAGGCTCCACACCCAGTGCAGAGCACCACATGGGGCTGGATCTCACAACCCTGAGATCATGACCTGAGCTGAAACCAAGAGTCAGATGCTTAACCCACTGAGTCGCCCAGGTGCCCTCAATTTAATTCATTTTAAATTTGGTTTCTGAAAATTTTACTGAAAGGCTAGATATATAAAAACTAGGGCTGGAAATAAAATAGCCTGGCTGAGCCTTCCCTTTGGACACTTTGGAGCTCCCATCCCTTTACTGCCTGCTTTGGCAACCTACCATCACCAATTGGCTTCCTCTATTTGCTCACAGTTTCTAGTACCCTAGAAATCTAGCTTGCTCATGTTCTTGGCTGGCCACAGCTCTTACTCCGTCTAAGAATGTCCTTTACTTTCTGACCCCAGTCTTTTATTTTTGCAAAATTCAAATGCTTGTCTTTTAAAATAAAATTCGTATCAAAATGTAACACATATGTAAAAGTGCATAATTGGGGTGCCTCAGTGGCTCAGTTGGTTAAGCATTGGATTGGTGATTTCAGTTCAGGTCATGATCTCAGGGTCATGAGCTTGAGCCCCGCATGGGGTTCGGTGCTCAATGGGAAGTCTGCTTGAGATTCTCTCTCTCCCTCTGCCCCTCCCCCCACTCGCTCACTCGCTCTTTCTCTCTCAAATAAATAAATATTTAAGAAATGAATGATTCATAAATTTACAGCATGAGGAAATTTTACAAATGAACATGCCTAGTTAAACACCCAGATCAAGAAAGGGCACATGACAAGTACCCAAGAAGAAGCTCATATACACCCTTCTAATTACCAACCACCTTGTCTATAACATAACCACTAACCTGATTTCTAACACCAAACTTTAGCTGTACTTGCTTTTGGACTTTATAGGAGTGGAGTATACTACGTGTTCTTTTTTATTTTTTTGGAAGATTTTATTTATGTATTTGATAGAAAGAGAGAGAGAGAGAGCACAAGCAGGGGGAGTGGCAGGCAGAGGCAGAGGGAGAAGCAGGCTCTCTGCTGAGCAGGGAGCCCGACTCGGGGCTTGATCCCAGGACCCCAGGATCATGACCTGAGACGAAGGCAGACGCTTAACGACTGAGCCACCCAGGCACCCCAACTATGTGTTCTTTTTTAAATCTAGCTTTTGTTTTTCAGTTATTATGTTAGTGAAATTCAATCATGCCCTTACATGCAGTGATGGCTCTATTATTATTTGTTAACTTGCTTTTGAAAACTTTCAGTAGGGGCTCCTAAGTGGCTCAGTAGGTTGGGCGACGGACTCTTGGTTTCAGCTCAGGTTGTGATTGCAGGGTCATGAGACGGAACGCCACGGCAGGCTCCACATTCAGCTCAGTCTGCTTGAGATGCTCTCTCCCTCTCCCCCTGCCCCTCCCCCCGCTCATGCTCTCACTTTAAAAAAACAAAAACAAAAACAAAGAACTTACAATAAATCAAAATCATGGGCATTTTTTTCATGTTAGAACCGTAGGTCTGTCTCATCCTTTTAGTGGCTGCGTGGTATTCTATATTATGGTGACGTCTATGGACATTTATACTTTTTCCAATTTTGTCTAATTACAATCAATGCTATAATGAATAGCCTTGTGTACTTGTAGTGACTACACTTTAAAGAGCATATTGATCGACTGTATGGTGTGTAGAGAGGATCATGAGGAAGGAAAAGAAAGTCAGATTAAAGAAATGAAAGTATATGCCTGTGGATAACTAGGGGGTCTAGCAGATGCTGTTCTTCCCCATTCTGATATTTGGGGTTCCTCAGCCTGACAGCTCTCCAATTCTTGACCCAATGTAAATCTTGTCAAAAAGCCTCACCTACCAAAACAGTGCCAGTCAGTTTTCTCAAGGAAAGGAGAGGTCTAACGACAAACATACTGCTGTATTAAGTGACAGGGAATACCCCTAGGTGTCCTTAATTCACAAATATGAATGGGAAATCCTGACTCACCAGGCCTATCAAAAAAACCCAAAAACATAATGATAAGTTCCCAGAGTGGAATATGAAGTATTAACATTAATGTCTCTAAGATAGACCTTAGAAGTACTTCTAAAACAAAAAACAAAAAAAACAATTCTTTCCTTCCCAGATAAGAGAAACAAGTTGCCATCCAGCAATGAAGGAAATTTGTCTCCGACTCTGTAGTGATACCAACAGGTGACAAGTGTACTCAGCAGGGTGTGAGCTACAGGATCCAAGAAGATGACAGGATTGGTACCAAGAGATAAGAACAATAATGGTTTAACTGAGGCAGAAGCAACAGGGGATACTTACCGCTTTAAGAATTAGTACAAGCAAAGAATCTCTGAAAGATATATCCAGAAGCAAGATAAACCACACATGACCCATATGGGAAGTGATTCAAGCATCTGATTACAGCTGAATTAAATAGAATTTTAAGGTCTCTAGAGAATTCTCCAGTCTCTGTGATGTCTGTGCATATAATCTTCAATAGAAGTATGTGGAGCATTTAGATTTATTCTCTGTCCTAGAGCCACACTGTAGGAGCAGTTCTTGTCTTTTAACAGTGCTTGTATTCAGCTAGCTGCAGACTGCTGTCTCGCCCACATGCCCATTCATGTTTAGCATCATACACTGTAATAACCGTGTCTTTTTTCTTCTATTTCTGATACTTTGACATCTGAACCTTGCTGATCTTGAGGGAGTCTCCTCCTAGGGTTAGTCAATTTTGGAGATAGTAAGCAATTAACTCATGAACGTGATCTTCAAATACGAACTAACCAATCCAGAGCTCACACCCCCAACCACTTCCTTTATTGGGCTCTCACACTTTGGACCACTATCCACCTGCCCTCATTACCCCAGGGCCAGGGACCAGACAAATAGGGACAGTCCCTCTACCCAGAGCCTGCTAAAATTATTCAAACTAGCCAATTCTAGGCCTGCTTATATTATTTCACCCATTGCTTCCTGTGAAGACCACCATAAATGCTCTTCCCCACAGTTTCTCCTTCTCTTCTGCCTCCTTGGTATTCCCCCTTGGGGCCTCCCATAGCACGGTGTGCACCCACTTCTTGGGAACTGTAACAAACTATCTTTGTAATGGTAGTTGTTTCATAATCTGGTAGCCTTACAATATCTCAAATTTTCTATTAATACAGTATTTTAGACAGAGGCTATTCAAATCAATGTTCTAAAAGGATCATGTGTCATGCTAAGAAACTGTAAACATTTTAAAAATATTGAAACTTTGCTTTTCTAAAGCAAAAAAAAAAGTGCTGCTTAGATCCATCTAATAGAGTGACCACTACCCATTTAAATAACTCAGAAAAACATCATCTCTAAAGAGGATTAAAATTTGAGACTGAAAGAAAGTTACCATCTATGTTTATTGGCTTTTCTCCTGCATCCCATATCAGACACTGCTCTAGATTTATACTTTGGCTACAAAGATAAGCAAAGCAGAATTCCACAAATCCTTTAATCTAGCAGGTGAGATGGACATATAAAAATAAATATGAAACAGTGTGGTGTTTCAGAGCTATGGGCAGAGTGACATCAGCAAGATGATTAGTCCACACTACCTAAAGCAATCTACAGATTTGATGTAATCCCTATCAAAAATCCAATGGCATTTTTTACACAGATAGAAAAAGAATCCTATTTTCATTGTTGTTGCCAGAGACATTTATGAGATAAAGTTATATACAAGATAGAAAACATAGGTATTTCAACTCAAGCTATTGTCACAGCACAAAGAAGTATCTGAAATCATTTCCAGGAGGCTATCAAAACTAAGTGTCCAATTCATATTCTCTTAAACATATTTACTTGCTTACATCATTAAGGTGGAATTGAATAATATACAGACTCCCTTCCAGAAAAGCTGGTCTTTCTGGAACAGGAAACATATGTGTGGGAACTTAATCTGGAGACAGGGGTGGAAATAGTGCAAAACTGACTCCAGGACTGTTCTCCATGGATGGTGGGGGGAATATGAAACATGCTTTGTAGGGGTGAAGTCGGGATTACAAAGCAAGCAGGCTGTCCTCCTAACTCATCAATTCCAAACAGCAACTATAGAGAGGGAAAACAAGATAGTGGCCGCAGAATGGGAATGGTGGTAGGGTAGGTGAAGGAACAGAGGGCAGGTGGTGAAACATGGAAGGCAGCCACAGGGGATTTGGGGATAGCCCTGTGGTCCTGCCCATGGACAGAGTGGGAGTGAAGACTGTAAACAGATGGGGGCAAATGTCCAGCTATGACCCTGCAGGCAAGATAAAACACAGTCACTTTTATCTTCATTTCAGAGATAAGGAAAGTGAGGTTCAAATGCAACAATTTAAAAGTAACAGTCATGTATGCTCTGCTGTGTTCCTCATCTCCTCTTTCCCTACTCTCTAGGAAGCTGAAGGGGAAACCATGCATCCTTTCTCCGACACCCAAAGCCCACCGAACAGGACTCCCGTGCAAACAAAAACTAAGCAAAAGTAGAAACGTAAACCAAAAAGTCTTTCATTAAAAGAAAAAAACCCCAAAAACCTAACATGTAGCCTTAGGAGCACAAAATCAAATAGAAGAGGCAATGTATGTTTAAAAATGCAGTGAAAGAAGTTTCAAAAGAGAAATGGAAACTAGGGATGGAAAGTGAGGACATAGAAGCTTCTATTTAATGTTTGATGACCCTGTGGCAGGCACTCTGAGGAACACATAATTAGCTTCTTTCTGCCCATGTTCAAAGGTCTCGAGAGCACAAGGCACTTTCCCAAGGTTACAAAGCTAGACGGTGAAAGGTAGAACCAAGAAACCAACCCAGTTGTTCTGGTGCCAAAGTTCAAGCATGTCTTGCTTCCTTATCTGCTCCATTCATGTTTATTTCACTAAAATCTTGAAGTCATGAATGGTAAGTAACTCAAAAATAAGTATGTTTTATGAAATCAAGGATGGATGAATACATAAAGGCAAGACACTAAGATTCCTAGCCCTGCTCATGGAACAGGTGTGGGATAGGAAAGGGAAATAGAAGATCAGGCATAGCTTCAAAAGTTTTAGTCTGATTGAAAATGGGATGAGATTGCCTTTCCAGGAGGAGAAAGAACAAGCCAGTGGGTGGAGGGGATGTGATGGTGGTAGGTGCTCATCCTTCATGGTCTGGCCTTATATGAACCAATGTCTTTTCTCATATCTTTGCCTTGTACACGCTCTGCTCCAGGCCTGTTGCCAGTTCTCCATCTTCCCTCTCAACTCCAGGTAACTATAAATGTTGTTCCTTCTGCCTGAAATGTCCTCTTTGCCTCTCTCATATCATCCACCAAACTAGAAGTACATCATTTAGATCTAGGTTCCCAGGAGGAGGAAGCTTCCCCTTACCTCCTACCCCTGACGAATTTTGTGGGTGAGGCAATGGAGTAATCTCCCTTGGATCCATTATCACATTGCATTGCAATCCCTCGGATAGTTATTTGTCTTCACTCTAATCTGCAAGCTCCTTGCGCTTTGCTGATTGTTTTGTTTTTATTTAGTTCCTGTTTTGTTCTGCGTTGTTCCAGAAAATCTGGAAAAATAACATAATATGAATGTACCCAGTTTGGACTCTGAACTGGCACGCACAAGAGACTGTCAGGACGTCTGAGAAATCAGGACTGTGTATTCTTGAACCTACAGGCAACATAAACAATCAAGTTCCTCGGAAGGACCCAGCAAAGGCAGATCACTACACCCCATTACTAGGTTTGTTCAGATCCAAACACACTTACATGTCTTTAGGATTACCCTGGAATTCTTACTATTCCTGAATTTTATTCTTCAACGGATGACTCTGTTTAAAATTTTCTGTTAATCAAATATCCCCTCTTAAACTTTACCAACATTGCTAACCATAGTGTGTCATGACCTAGCCTAGTCCATGTAACCCCTATTACCTGGAATACCGCAAGGAAATTGCTATACACAAGGAAACAAAAGAATAAGAGATGTGTGGGATCTAACAATAACATTGAAGGGATAGAAGGACACTCTTCTCTTTCTTCTTTCCCTCAAAGTCCCTGCCACTCATACAGTTGATTACCTTCAGAAAATGTTCACACAGTGATATTCCTGGATGAAACCAGCAATTATGAAAAATCTAAGACTACAGGGAAGCTCATGCCCCCGAGGAAGAAATGTGCAGAAATGACGGATCTACTGTTGCTATCTATAGGTTGAGACAGCTCAGGGAGGAGGTCCACATGCGCTGAAATACATCAAAATCTTCTCCTTGTCTTATGCACAGCAAAGGTTCATTGCTGTTAGAATCAAATACCACACTCATCACTTATGACAGATAGCAAGTGTAGAGTCAACCAAAGAAGAAAGGCAAACATGGAAAGAAGAATAATTTTTGGAAGACTTAGAATAAGTAGTTTGCAGCTAGAATAAAATTCATCCAGTAAACAACCCCAGAAGCCCTGTTCACAGATCTACCATGACTTGGACGGGAAGAGAACTCTCATACCTGGGGATTGTTTTAAGATTTGTTTTCTGAAAGATAAAAAAAAGGGTACCAGCATCCCCCCCAGTACCTAGAAATGACAGCCAGGTTTTGGATAGAGTGCCTAAAGAAACAACTCCCTTTTTAGAGAGAACAGAGTTAAAAGAGTTGTCAAAAGCAGAATGTACTACTTTTCCTATATTCCCACACCCTACTCCTGCCGTTATCATTCGAGCATCTTACAGGGTTGGCAGGAGAGAATATTATAATTCTGATTTTCAGCAAAATGTCTGTGCCTAAGCAGATATGCATGCTTGTGTGACAGAAGTGCCATCCTCATCATTTCTAGGAGAAAGCGCTATAATGCTAAAAATTTCCCCCAAATGCATGCATTTGTTGATGATTCTGAGGCATCAATTCTCTTTTAGGCAATTTATGTTTTGTCTCCACTCAAGAGATCCTGCGAGGCTTTGCAACAGAGGAACCCCAATGCAATTCCATGAAATAAGTCATTCTCAGGACTCCTGAGCTCTGTGATACAGCTGACAAGGAAACGTAGAAGTGTGAAGTGAGCAGGGGTGTGAGGGGATGTGGGCGCTGCAGGGATGCACTGGGAAAAATCAGGGGTCAGCAAAATATAGGCCACATACAGCTGGCCAGTCGTCCATTTGTTGATGTATTGTCTGTGACTCCTTTTGCACTAAAATGGCAGAGTTGTGTGGTTGCTGCAATGGATGCCAAGCCCAAATATTTACCCTTTGGCTTTTTACAGGAAAAATGTGCTGATCCCTGGATAAGTAAAAAGAAATTCAGTGAATAAAAATTACTTTGTCCCAAGAGGTACAATAAAAAATTTAAACAATGTTTTAAATTAATATTTCTAAAGATTTTTAAAAATTTCTAGAACAGCCCCTTAAATTGTCACAAGAATAATTTTAGCTGATTTACTGTGTTGGGTAAACATGGAGGCTGCCAGCCCAAGGAAGCCAACTTCTTCAGCATCCGCTAACAGACAAGGCCAATATGGTTTCTGTAACTAGAGCTCAGGGACTCAGTGTCTAAGGCAAGAACCTTGAGGTCCAGGGAAGGCATGTGAGCAGGTGCAGTTGGGGGTCCTGTGAGCTGTTCCGGCACAAAAGCTTTGTTACAGTAGTGACGGTGCTGAGGAGTTGGGCCAACTAAGGTCTTCCCCAGAAAACTTAATTAGAGACCAGAAGGAGAATGGAGGTCAGTTGGAAGTGGCAAAGAAAGACAAAGAAAGTAAGGGCAAAAGAGACAAAGGACAGTTACGTTAAATGGATGTCCAGTCCAAGGCAGATCCACCTAGAATTTTTCACAAGTCATGAGAGAAGTATTTTCTGACTGCTAAAGCCACACCTTAATGTTATCACAGACTCTGTGAAAGAACACTCTCAAGGCAAAATCCTTGTTAATTTTAATTTCTTATTTCTCCCTTATTGCATTAATCAATGCCCCTGGGATTTATTTTTTGTTTTCGTTTTAAGTAGGCTCCACACCCAGCATGGAGCCCAACTCAGGGCCTGAACTCACAACCCCGAGATCAAGACCTGAGCTGAGATCAAGAGTCTTGACACTTAACTGACTGAGCCACCCAGGCGCCCCTCCCTGGGGTTTTCTTTATTTTCATTTGTTTTTCTGTCTCTCTGTTTATTTGTTTGTTTTAATCAAAAGAGCTTAACACACAGAGATTGAAATGGGAACAACTTTCTATCAGGAAATAATTACTGGACACACAACTGTATCAGGGCATCATGGCTCACCCTAAAAAATATAAAGGAAAGCAGAGGATGATTTTGGGGGTGCAATACTTCATGGCCAGGTAAACCCCTATCACTTTTTAACAAGCTTTTGTTTCTTTGTTTACCAGAATGTTCCATAAGATATTTAGAGCTTGTAAACCTCAGCTATAAAGCTGGCTGGTGCAATTTGGTTGTATTATAGTATTTTAGAGTCAATACTATGCTTGAAATATAAATGGATGTATATACCACATCTTCAAAAGGAATGAAATCTTGCCATTTGCAATGACGTGGATGGAACTGGAGGGTATTATGCTGAGCGAAATAAGTCAATCAGAGAAAGACATGTATCATATGACCTCACTGATATGAGGAATTCTTAATCTTAGGAAACAAACTGAGGGTTGCTGGAGTGGTGGGGGGTGGGAGGGATGGGGTGGCTGGGTGATAGACACTGGGGAGGGTATGTGCTATGGTGAGCGCTGTGAATTGTGTAAGACTGATAAATCACAGACCTGTATCCCTGAAACAAATAATACATTATATGTTGAAGAAGAAGAAGAAGAAGAAAAGAAGAAGAAGAAGAAGAAGAAGAAGAAGAAGAAGAAGAAGAAGAA